>NW_025825179.1:305342-338010 GCF_002878395.1 Capsicum annuum | reverse complement strand
CTTGATGTTCATTTCCTCAGCAGAGTTCATTTAATTTTGTTGTTTTTTTACAATCTTATACTTGAAATAGTGAAAATTTATCTATGAAATGCTCATTTTCACTTTGACCCAATTCACTTTTGATGCTTGTAATGGTGATTAGTGAGATCTTCAATTCAGTTTTCCTTTCTAATCAGATTGGTTCCCTTCTTTCTTTGTCAACTCTATTTCACCATATTTGTTTGTTGAATATTTAGTACTATATGGTGACTGTAACAGTGGTTAAGATTTGGAGAAACCAATGGTAGATATCCAGTATTGCATCCTTTGGAACCTCTTGGTCTTTTTGTTCTTACACCATAATCTGGACGTATATAAGATATATATTAGTCAGGTCTTCAACAAAAAAATGAGGTTGTGAATCTTATCTGTATGACATATCTAGTTATTTCTTAGTTTTGGACTTGACTCTACCCTTCTTTCTATGCTTTTCATGGAGTGGATTTGTTTGTCCATTTATGTTAAGGTTTTCCTAGTTCAGGCTTTCATGAGTACCAAGATTTTCACCTAAAAAAGTTTTTTTTCACTAGTATGTTTTGTATTCTACTATTTTAAGTTTCTAGTGGAGATACTCATTTTCTGCAATGATTCAACAGGTGAGGTTCTTTGCGTTTGATGGTTATGGACTTATGATATTGGAAAAACTATGTTACTTGGACTCTTCAAAAATGTCAATGGGTGTGTATCGAATTCACCAAAACTAGTGTATTTTTAGAGAATCCAACACAGATGCAACATCATAAGTGAAGAGTCTATTAGCTGATAAATACTCATTTTTGTACCTTTTGGAAGCCTCGTGAAATGGTCCTCTCTTTTAGTGTTCTCGCTGCTTTTCTCTATTTTCTTTCTCTTGTATTATGTCAACTTTATTTTGTTTATTGGGTAGATGTATGGTGACAATTGAGGGGACAAGACTTGGATAATTTTGTTGAAGGTTGATGTGTAGTGTGCACTTATGTGATCTCTGTTTCTTGATCAGTTTTGTGCTTGTACTGTGATTGGGATATTATTAAGCTTCGAAAGAAGGTGGTTCTCAATCTTGAATGGCATTTCTAGTGATTTTCTAGGTGGTATGGACTTCACCAGCTTTTCACTTAACCATTCCATTCCTTCTATGCTTGTAACCACTAGGTTATACAGAGTTGTAGATTATTCTTTTCATGAAACAGCTTTGTCTGTCGATTTGTGTTGAGGTATTTTTGTTGATGCCTTTAATGATAATTATTGAAATCTTTAATTTAGTTTTCTTTCTTCATCAGAATGGTTCCTTTCTCTCTTTGTCAACATTAATTCACTACTGTGTATTATTTGTTATATTTGTTTTCTGAATACTTCAGGATGATATGGTGACTATAATAGTGGTTAAGATTTTGAGAAATGAATGGTTGATATCTAGTATGGCATCATTTGAACCCTGTTGGTCTTTTGGTCCTTGTACCACAATCTTGACATATATAAAGTATATATTAGTCAGGTCTTCAACCAAATGGGGTTGTCAATCTTATTTTATACAACATCTCTAGTGATTCTTATGTTTTATGGATTTCGTCAGCTTTTTTCTGTGCTTGCAATCATCGGGTCTTGCACAACAGTGAGTTATTTTTATGGGGTGGATTTTTCTGCCCTTTTATGTCAAGGTTTCATAGTTCAAGCTTTCATGAGTACTGAGATTTTCACCTAAATCTCATGAATTTGAATTTTGGTTCTAATAAAAGAAACCAAAATTTTTACCTCAGGATTTGGTAAAAGACTTACTTTTTACATAGTGAATTTAGCAACAGTGATAGGGCTTATGATGTTGTGTACATGTTTAGCTAATAACAATGGATGTTGCTTTGTGTTACTAATGGATAATTTTTTGTTTTTGTTGGCAGATCCTTGAAACAAAGTCCAACTCACAACTCTTTCATTTATATAAGAAGGTCCTAGCTTTTTCTCTCAAGTACAATCTCTATATTTATATTTCATAATTTGTTTAGAAATAAAATACTTTAGTTCTTTGATAATCTGATTTTTCTTTATCACCTGCTCTCTTAATTGTGTTCCAGATTAGTTCTTAACACATTTATGTGGATAAATCTTGGATTGAAAAGCCCAGGAACACACCTGAATATGAGCATGGTTTGAATCAGTTTCTGAACTTTATGTTTATGAATGCAACTGTAGGAGATAAAATAAAATGTCCATGTTGTTTATGCTATTTTCAAAAGTGGCAAACCAGAGATATAGTGTATGCCCATTTGATCTGCAAGCAATTTCTCCAAAATTATGTCACTTAGGTTATACATTGAGAGAGTAATGTGGTGAATAACTCTCCAAATATAGAAGCTACTTATGATATACTGCCTCTGAGCAATCCCGTAGAATTATTAATTAATGAACCATTTCAGGGATTAAGGCATGAGATTATAAATATAGATCCGCCACAAGTAGATTGAGAAGAAGAAATGTCAAATGACACGCCTGCTTCTAATAATATTGATTTTCTTGAGTTTCTTAGAGATGGAAGTCAAGGATTGTATGATGGGTCCAAGTACTCAAAGTTAGAATTTTTGTTGAAACTGTATCATATTAAGTGCTTGGGTGGATTAAGTGAAAGGGGAATGACAATGTTACTAGATCTACTGAGAGATGTATTTGATTTTGCAAAGCTCCCTAGTTCTTTCTATGACGCCAAGAAAACCATCAAGAAAGTGTGTCTTGATTATATAAAGATAGATGCATGCCCAAATGACTACATGTTATATTGGGGAGATGATTCTAATGAGGAAATATGCAAACATTGTCATACTTCTAGATGGAAACCTATAAAGAAGAGTGGTAAAGATCATGCACCTGGGACAAGTAAGAAGCAAAAGAAGAAATCTACAAAAATTTTGTGTTACTTTCTATTAAAACCAAGGCTGCAAAGATTATTCATGTGCTCCAAGACTGCTGAGCATAAGAGATGGCATGGCGAGGATGTTAAAAATGATGGAATTTTGAGGCATCCTAGAGATGGTAAGGCATAGAAAAGATTTAATATAATTTTTCCTGAATTTTCTTCTGATTTTAGAAATGTTCGATTAGGCCTAGCTAGTGATGGTTTTAATCTATTTGGGACGATGAGTACTTCTTATAGCATTTGGCCAGTCATTTTGGTTCCATATAACCTCCCCCCTTGGTTGTGTATGAAGCAACCAAATTTCATCCTCTCAGTGATCATTCCAGGCCCGCGTACAGTTGGTAATAATATAGATGTATATCTACAACCCCATATCAAGGAGTTGAATGAATTGTGGTATGAAGGTGTTGAAAAAATATTTAAAATAAAGGCAGTTCTTTTGTGGACAGTTAACAACTTTCCTGGACTTGATATTTTATCTAGTTGGAACAGCATGGTGGTTTAGCATGTCCTTCTAGTAATTTTGACGCCGAACCTTGTCGACTTTGTCATAGTAGAAAATGGTGTTGTATTGTTCATCGCTGATTTTTGACAAGAAATCATAGATTTAGATTGATGAGGCATCATTTTTTTGGAGATGTGGAGGAGAAGAACCCACTAAAAAAGTTATTTGCGTCAGATATTTTACAACAAGTGAAAGATATTGATGTTACCTTTGGAAAACCAGTGGAAATGAATGATAGAAGAAAAAGAAATTGAGAAAGGAGTCATGGGAAAAGTTCAACTCAACAATGGAAAAAGAAAAGCATATTCTTCCAGCTTCCATATTAGGAGTTCAACCCGTTGCCCAATAATTTAGATGCTATGCACATTGAAAAGAATGTGTTTGATAATATTTTGTACTCGATGCTAAATAAAATAGGAAAATCAAAAGATCGTGTAAAGGCATGAAAAGACCTACAAGATATGGGTATAAGACCTAATCTATGGCCAGATGAGAAGAAAGAATGTCGACTTGCTGTGTTTGCAATCCCTACTAAAAAGAGAGCCATCTTTCTCGAAACTCTTAAGAATATCTTAGTGCCGGATGGTTATTCAAGTAATATTTCTCATTGTATTGATCTAGAACAAAAGCGAATATTCAGATTAAAAATTCATGATTGTCACATCATTATGGAGCAATTATTACCTATAGCAATTCACAATATTCTTCTAAGCCATGTTGTTGCAGTTTTGGTAAAGCCTTCGTCCTGCTTTAGACTTCTCTATATGAAAACCTTAAGCCTCTTGGACTTGGATAAGCTACAGGAGAGGATTGTTCTCACACTTTTCCATTTAGAGATGTTGTTCCGTCCATCTTTTTTCACTGTAATGGTTCATTTAGTTGTCCATCTAGTGGATGAAGTAATATACAAGGTGGTCCAGTACATTATCGTTGGATGTATTTTGGCGAAAGGTAAAATATTTCTTATTTAGAAACTCTTTAAATTGATTTTTTAATAGTGATTAAAAGTAAATGCTTGTTCTAATGTCATTTTATCTTTTGATAGAATGTTAGGTCATTTCAAATCTTTTGTGGGGAACAAATCACAGGCTAAAGGTTCCATAGCTGAAGGTTACATGGTAGAGGAAGCGTTAACGTTTCGTTCTAGTTATTTTGAGGATATTGAGTCAACGGTAAATAGGCCTAAATAAGTAAACGATGAATCAAATCAAAATGAGGCTTCTAATCGGTCATCTATGTTCCCTCAACAAGGTAAATCCGTTGGGGGATCCTCAACCTTTCCCTTGACTGTCTTAGAGAAGACTCAAGCTCATCGATATGTGTTACTTAATTGTGTAGCAGTGCAACCATTTATAGAGTAAGAGGTTAATCAATTTAATATTTGAAAATATTTATAGAGTAAGAGGTTAATCATTGATGAACTACATATTATATTATCATAGAAATTAATGATCTTTTACTAAGATATCTTTTTTCTTATTTGTGTTCTGGGGTTCTAAATGTTATATAATTGCTATGCTGGAAATATACTTATGGTAAGTATCTTCAATTTGAAAATATTTTCTTTAGAGATAAGTTAATTTGTTTCTTTTTCAAGTTGTAGGTAAAAATATTTCATTAATGATCTAATACAGGTTTTTTTGTTGATTTTAGATATTTCGAAGAGAAAGTGTGAACATAATGTTATGAAGTCAATTCAGTCGACACATACTTTAGAAGATGCATCCATATCACAAGCAAACAAGTACAAACTACCATTAATATCATTTCTTCAATCGAAACTTCGAGTGACATGTTCAGTCTCAACCACATCACAACTGAATTGATTAGTTTAGACACAACACAAAGGAATCCAAAAGTTCAGGCTGCTCCATCAGTTCAGCCCACAACAAATCAAGAACCATCAATTCAGTCTCCAGCATGTCAAGCACTATCAAATCTGACTTCGTCATTTCAGTCCGTAGCGCAGCAGGTACAGTCACAAGTTGCTCCATAAGTTCAGCCCGCAACAAATGAGGAACCATCAATTCAGCCTCTAGCACGTCAAACGTCATCAAAACTTACTTCATCATTTCAATCCATAGCACAACAGGTACAATCACAAATTTCTCCATCAGTTCAACCTGTAACATATCAAGAACCATCACAATTGCCTTCATTAATTCAGGCTGCACCACAAGAAACATCATCCTAAAAGCTGCAGCACAGTAAACACCATCATTTCAGGCTGCAACATTACAAACACAATCACAACAAGCTCTATTATTTCAGCCGATAGCAAAACAACCATCCCCCAAAAAGTATACTGGTCGTAAGTCAAGCAGATATTGGACGGTAGATGCAGTAGGTAAGATTGTACACTTCATTTAATTTGTTTACATCTGATTTCATGAGTTTTTTTATATGTCCATATTATCGTTCAATATGATTTTGAACACACCATTATCTTGTGTGTTCCAGACCTTTGACTGTTCTATTTTGGAACTCTGATTTCCATATAGAGTGGTCATGTGACCTGGAACATGATAACATTAGGTTTGCTACTAGCTGGCTTTCCCTTTAACTCAATTCCTTTTTATGCTACCATTTTGTTGGTTCAAATACTCATTGACCCTCTATTTCTAGAGTTGAGTCTGGATATCATTAAGCCAATTCCTAGAATCATTGACCCTCTGTTCAGTACTTCCCAAGGCCTTAGTATGTAGTTGCTTAAGTGAATTTTTCACCAAAAATTCTACATATTGGACCCTTCATACTCTGCAAAAACCTGTCATCATCAGCTAAGGCATTCAAAAATCTGAATGGACCTCGTCGATTTGAAACAACCGCTGGAACCTCCAAGTGAATTGGTGAATGATATTAAAAGTGATTTTCTAAGAATTGAGCTGTAAATTGACCATAGTGACTATTACAGCAACACTTTATTTGTCATATAAAGAATGTTTTTGAAGTATAACACAGCACTTGCTACACCAATCTTCTTTGATTTTTTTAAAGATTCACATGGGGCTATGAAAAGAAGACACCTGAAGGTTAGCAACATATTAAATTTATCCTGTGAAGAATGTATCATTGTTGAATTTGATGATGTTGCACCAGTTGGAGAAGCACAAGGTCTTCTTGCAGGTTTTTGTGGGCTTTCAGCTACTGACAGCTCTATTTTTCCAATTGGCTTTGTGAAATGGAATGATTTAACTGCGTCATACTTTAATCGCTACTTTGGTCAAATTATAAAGATATAAACTATATATTTTTATAATTATATCTATATATTATGTATGCATACTTTATAATTGACATGGTTATACATAATCTAACCAGTATTTTATTTCCAAAGCCCCAATTTTCTTTTGAAACAACCGAGTCAATTGCACGACGCTATGTTTATAATTCTATTTCAAGAAAGTGGGATTCAAGGAGGCTAAAGTTATGGGATAAGACCTTTGACCCGCTTAAGAGCAGATCTAAACTTATGGCTAATGTTCCCAGTGAAATTTCACCAGATCAATGGACTTCTTATGTTGATTATCTTTTGGACAAGAAAACGCAGGTATGTTCTTAAATACTTTATTTGGAGCTGAACATATTGTTTGTATATTGAATTCAAGTATTTCTTTTCAAGAAAATGTGCAAGCAAAATGTTGAAAACCAAAAGAAACAAACTATTCCACACACTAGTGGCTCCAAATCTAACGTGAGAAGAAGAGCTGAAATGGTAAAATATATTTTTTTTCACTATATTTTAATTTAGTTTATTAAACATAAACCTATACTTAATTTGTTAAGTTAATTTTGATTGTAGATGGTTGAGATTGGACATAAGCCTGGACGAGCAGAACTTTATCTTGCTATTCATAAGAAAGAAGATGGATCATACGTGAATGAGGCATCAAAAGAGATTTGTGTAAGTACCTTTGTTGAGAATCATTAACAATTTGTAGTATTGATTGTGAAAGTGAAACTAGTCTTTTCTGTTGATAATTTTCACGTGGAAATTTAGGGTTCATTTAGTCGAAATGAATTGTGTGACAAAAGAGCTTTTAGTTCAACATGTTCAAAAAGAGTGTTGTGGGAGACATGTCTATTTTCTTCTCTTTTAAGGCAACAACCTATAAGAAGTGGTATGGGTTGCATACTTCATTGCTTAAATTCCACAGTTAGTTTGAACTTTGATATGCTAGGTCTGTCAGCTGTTTGAGAACTTCAAGTTTGCCACTGGTGTTGTTTCTCCTTACCTCCTAGTTGGGCGCTGGTGTTGGTTTTCTATACCTTATTCAAAGTTAAGTCACTGCTATTTGCTTTCAATATTCATGTTGACACTACATTGAGTTTAGAGAGATTTCAGGAAATAGCACTTTCCCAGTGTTGACACTGCATTGAGTTTATGGCTTCTTGTTTGACTGTAAGGGGTGATTAAGAGGTTAATGGGCTATTTTACTTACTAGCTTGATGGTATCTGCACAAGAGTGCTGCTGCTTAGTAATGTGGTTTGATGCATTTTTTTTTAAGATCCAAAAAGACTTAAAATGAGAAGAGTGATCCCATTAATCTGAAAAATGAAGAGGAGTGATTAAATCAATATATTATTCATCTGCAAAAAAAGGCTAGATCAGCACCTTGTTAGTATGCATGTGAGCCAACGTTTGAATTACTAGAAAATAACAATCAGTCAAGTAGGAAAAAAAGTAATCATAAGTCTTAAACTCAAGAGTTTCTGTTTGCGTTTATTTTCTTATAATTGGCTGAATCTCTACAATTACTATGAGCCAAAACATTCCATGACGAATTTCTTCTATTTTACATTCCATAGCAAAACATTCTAGACAGTTCATGTTTCATGTTTTAGAGGAACCAGACTCATAGTGATGTTGAAACTTATTTACCAGGTTGCGGGGGACTTTGATTTTAGGGAGGAAGTTGTGTGGACTTTGATTTTAGGGAGGAAGTTGTGGGGACTTTGATTTTTTCTTTTCACAGAACTTAATTACCGGGTAGAGGTCATTCGAATTAGAACGTTTTCTTTATTTGAACGTAAGATTATTGATATGAACAACTTTTGTTACCTGGTTTGTTTCTTTAGAACACCAACTTTTCAGTTCTTGCAGACCTTCCTTCAGATAGTCCCTGTTGTTAAATGAGAAGCATTCACATCAAAGCAACAAGTTGAAATATTTTCATATATCCGGCGTTAGGATTGAGGACATGAATTATTTTCTTGCTTAACTCATATAGTTCTCTGAACTTTCTGTGCCGTAAGCTTTCAGCATATTCCAGAAGTTAGTTTCAATTCATTTTAAATGAAGAACCAATTTCTCTAGAAACTCTAGTAGTAGTTCCTGACTCAGGGGTCTATCAGACCCCACTAGTGGCTAAAAAGCGTCGTTTTTTGTTCATACACGTATCTTCTTGGAATGTCTCCCCAACCCCAACCTTCTTTGATCTTCTCTTATCTGGATGCTCTGCTGGTTGTCATGATTTAGGCAAAAAAATTTCTCTTGCTTATTTTTTTTCTTTCTTCTTTAATTTTCCATTACTAATTGAAGTTATATTATGGTTTTTGTGTTGTACTATATTTAGGAAAAAATTAAACTCGCGGTAAGTCAAAGTACCGTGGACGAGTCTAAAGTTTCTCCCAATGATGATGTTGATAATGTACTAGGAAAAGAGCATTCTGGAAGGGTAAGGTGCTTGGGATTAGGAGATGTTCCTAGCAGATACTTTAAGCAAGTAAGTCCTCATTTTGGTAGTATGAGTTCTTCAAGTAGTAACAGTTCATGTCCATCCAATTGTCAAGAAAACTACGCTCAAATGTTAAATGCTCATAAGGAATGCCAAGAGAACTAAAAAGAAATGGTGAATTCTCACAATCTAATGATGAACACTTTCAAGACATGTATGATAATAAAAAAAGGCACGATGCCTGAATAATTTGCAGTATTTTTCACTTCTCCTACCGTAAATAATTTTCTTGAATTAGCTTTTTCATTTGAAAAAAATTAAGTTGATATGTTATTGTAAAATAATTAGCATTCAAAGACCTTATATAATTACTATTTGTATTTATGTTTTTGCAGCCAAGTGATGCATCTAGTGGACCTCTTTCGGATGTGAACGAAAGATCATTTGTTGATAGTTATTCTAGCCATAATCATTGAAGTTCTTTGTAATCATATTAGTGTTCTGCCTAACAATTATGACAATATTAGCGAATCGTTGGAGTAATATTGTGTGTAAATTAAATTAGTCTTTAAGACTAATGACAGCACTTTGTGGTACGTTTTTAATTATGATCTAATATATTTTGATTTTTATTGTTATTAAAATGTATTTTTATTTTATCCAAGTACAGTGAATGATATATATATATATATATATATGAAAATTATTAAATAATATTCAAATTTAAATATTGATCCTGGAGACTATAATTATTCTTTTTTAAAAATATCAAACTAAATTGTGGGGGTCTTGACCCCTGCAATGTATCTAGAACAAAGACTATTGCCGTTGGTTTTAGTTTCCATATTGCGGGGGTTTTAACCGCCGCTAACAGATTGCAGCGGTAAATCAAAAACCCCCGTAAACTAATTGTGACGCCTGTAATTGCGGGGGTTTTGAAAACCGCCGAGCTATCATTTAGTGGGGGTTGTCAACCTCCACAATCTGTAAAAATAACCCCCCCCCCCCCCCCAAAGTGAGCAATTTTTTGTAGTGATAATTAGTTATTAATCTTTTAATTTACACTATTTCAGCCATCATATTTTAAATGAATTTCATACGTCTAAAAATTGATTTCAATCTAGGTCATTCTCATTTCATAGACCACGGGTCTACGAACAGAAGCAGGTCACTGTTAGAATCAAAATGTCAAAATAACTCTTCCACCATCAATCAGTTCACTACACACATCAATAATTGAAACCAAAATCCAACATGCAGTATCAAAATACAACAATTTCTAAAAGTCAAACTAATGCACCTAATCAAACTAATTAGCTATTAATCTTTCAATTTCTACTATTTTAACAATCATATTTTAAAAGAATTTCATACGCCTAAAAATGGATTTCAATCTAAGGCATTCTAATTTCATAGACCACTAGTCTATTTCATAGACCACGGGTCTACGAACAGAAACAGATCGTTGTTCGAATCAAAAAGCCAAAATAACTCTTCAAATAACGATTATCCCACCATTCAACACTTTTTGCTAAACAAAATCGGAACTAAACCAAAATTCCTTAATCAACTAAATTCAAAAGAAAAAAAAATTCCTACATTACTACGAATCGATTAGCAAAGAAACCCGTTTAAATGGATCTAGAAATAATCACAACTTGATTTTAACTAACCTTACGAAGCAATAACGACCCCTTAGCTGCTGGAGAAGAAGAAGACATGAAAATGAAAATTTTGGGATGAAGGTTTCTTAAGCGGGAGTTGAGAAAATTGAAGAGGTGAGAGAAAGAGGATTTTTTTGGATATTGAAATAAGTGGAGGGTGCTAGTGTATTATATTAAATTTGCAAAGTTCTAAAAATGATGAAATGGTCCCTTGATCCACCTGTGGGCCCCACTTTTTCAATTTTTTTCAACTTTTTATACTCTAACCCTAAAAATTAAATCAAAAATAATCAAAATAGTTTTGGAAGTGGGTACTCTTGCCAATTTTTTTCGAGCTACAAAATAATAATTATCTCTTGATTTTTTAAGCGGAACAAGTAAAGTTAAATGACCAGTTATAGTAAACATAAAAAGATGGAAGGATTGAGTATCTATTGAAAAAAAAAAAAGTTGACTTACAAAGGGAATTTTTGAATATAGACCAAATAATTAATGGCGCACCTTTCTCCAATTAATCCATGCAACAGACGAAGTTCATGCACTCCAAAGCCCTATAAATATAAAAGATCAGCAAATTAAGTAGTCATTACTCAAAGACAAGCCATTTTCTTTTCTCTAATTAATTAACTTCGAGAAAAATGAGAATCCAAATTCTTCTTCAAGTCATCATGATGTTATTCTTCCATTCATCATCTGGAACGAAGATTAGTTACAACGTGCAGAGTTATGGAGCCAAACCTGATGAGAAGACCGATTCAACAAAAGCATTTATGAATGCATGGGCTGCAGCTTGTGCTTCCACAAAGCCTGTCATGATATATGTGCCACAAGGAAGGTATTTAATAGGAAGTGTGGCATTTTGGGGACAATATTGCAAGAATAAAGCTACTACAATAAAGATTGATGGTACCTTAGTGGCTCCCTCTGATTATAGAGTTATAGGTAATACTGGAAATTGGATAAAGTTTGAGAGAGTCAACGGACTCAAAATTTCTGGTGGAACTTTTGATGGTCAAGGTGCTGGTCTTTGGGCTTGTAAAACCTCAGACAAAAGTTGTCCTCCTGGTGCAACGGTATGTTCCATCTTTTTATTTAATTTTGTTATTTTATTATTTTCTTGAAAGTTGTGATGCAATGGAAAAGAGTTGTCACCGTATGGCCAGGAGGTCACATGTAGAGGCGAATCATAAATGTAAATTTGATGTGTGTTTATCACTGACTAAAGTCTAAGCACATGCAGGATCGTAAAGATTGAGTTCTTATATTCCTCCTCTTCATGCGGGATATAAAGTCTACGCACGCCGGGCTGCCCTTTTGTACAATTATTTTGTTTTAATTAACCATGAAACAGGCTTTTGAGCTAGCTACTCGAAACTCATCTTTCTCTAAAATCTAATTTACTCATTGTCCATATATATAATTTATATATATATCGTGTTCAAATTTTGATTTCTTTTTTTGCATTGGAAAAATGTGTGACATGCAGACACTTGCCTTTTACAATTCAAACAACATAGTGATAAGTGGATTGACTTCATTAAATAGCCAGATGTTCCATGTGGTTATAGATGGGTGCCAAAATACTAAGCTACAGGAAATGAAAATTTCAGCCTCAGCTAGTAGCCCAAACACTGATGGGATTCACATAGAAGGTTCTTCTGGTGTCACCATTTTGAAAACTGTAATTGGTACTGGCGATGACTGTGTATCAATAGGCCCTGGCACCTCCAACATATGGATTGAAAATGTCTCCTGCGGCCCTGGTCACGGCATAAGGTAAAATGGCAAATTAAAAGCTCATGCATATATAATAAAATTTCAGTATAAGATTTTTCCTTATTAGATTTAAGTTATATATCCTAGCAATGTAATTGTTTTTTACATTATTGGTATTTGTTACACGGTCAGCACGTAGAACTAAACTCTTCGTTCTCTTTGATTTGGCTACCTTCACTCTTGAATCTTTTAGGGGGGTTTGGCAATATGCTAAAACTTTTCTTTCTGTGGGCAATTCTTTTTGCAGCATTGGAAGTTTAGGCTGGAGTATGCAAGAACCTGGAGTTCAAAATGTCACAGTAAAGACCACTACATTTAGAGGTACTCAAAATGGTCTGAGAATAAAGACATGGGCAAGGCCTAGCAATGGATTTGTGAAGGATGTTGTCTTTCAACATTCTGTGATGGTTAACGCCAGATACCCCATCTTAATTGACCAAGAATATTGCCCTGATCAAAAGAATTGTCCTGGCCAGGTACTCTTGCCGCATTTAGAAATTAGATTGAACAACATATTTATATTTAAATAGTTATGTGATCTTCTAAATCAATTACCTAACCATCTAAATTTATGTTGTACACTCATTTTTCATATAGATCTCCGTTATGTGACCCTATCATATTCGGATATCTAACTTGCAATCGTATACAAATTATGCATGATGACGATGACTTAAGAAAAGTCCAATGTATATGTACATTAGGAAGTAACTGTACGTTTTTTAAATTCACAGGTATCAGGAGTTAAGATACGCGATGTAACATATCAAGACATTCATGGAACATCAGCATCCCAAGTTGCTTTGAAACTTGCTTGTAGTAAGGCTTATCCGTGCCAAGGGATTAGACTGGAAGATGTAAATCTAACCTTTAAAAATCAACAAGCACAAGCATTATGCTCCAATGCTGTTGGAACTTCCTATGGTGTAAATAAACCAGAAAGTTGTTTGTAGTTTAACTAGATTTGGTATATAATCATTTTGACTATACTGTTCTCCCTATTCATCGGTTAGGAAAATAAGTGCATTCATTACGTTGGAAAAAGTATTAGTGAAATGTGTTACGGATCGAAATAATCAGGACATCATGTGGAAGTTAACAACTGGAAATCTTGAACCACGATAAATCAGACCCAAAAAAAAAGTTATACTTCCTCCATTCCAAAATAATTAAATTATTGGGATATAAAATACCCTTTAAGAAAAATATCTAAGGACATAATTTGTAGATTACTTTCTACTTTTACCATTTTAATGATTCTTAATATATTCTTCTAGAAAATGTGAAGTGTTTAACAACCTCATTAAGGATATATTCCCTCCGTCCCATTTTATTCGTCCCAAATTGGGATGGCACAGCTATTAAGAAAAATAATAAATAACATGGCTAGTTTAGTCCAATACCCCTATTAAATGATGTTTACATTTTAATTTAAAGAAAAAGTAATTAATGCAAAGGGTAAAATATGAAAAAAAAAATTGTCTTGTCTTGATAAGTAAAAAAGGACAAGTAAAATGGGACACCAGATTAGGAAATTTGGGACGGATAAAATGGGACGGAGGGAGTATATCTAAAAAAGTTTCAACAATTCTCTTGGGCTTTGAAAAATTCATTTATTTTGAACACTAGTAAAAAATACCTCCACAATTCAATTATTTTAAAATAGAGGGAGTAATATGATATGAGTATGGTCAATTGGCCTATATATTATAAAATAATAATAAAAATATTCTAAAGCTAAAAGAGAATAAGAATAATTGATATCGCCTAGTTACGCCTCACAATAATGTACAACACTGTCGTTGATCTAATATAGAACACAACTAAGGTTGATGTTGATTTCACATGAAATATAGTTAGAAGCTAGGTCAATGTGATTATTAAACTATTAATAGATTATTTCAAAAAGGGGAAATCTAAGTAAAGAGTAACAATTTAGAAAATTGAGTAACAAGTAACAAGGATTGACAGTTTGTTGTGTCGTAATCAATCAGTGAGAATGGACTGGGATTATGTTCCCTATGATTTCATAACTCACTAGGTCTAGCGTACTAGTAATCTATCCTGATGCTTAGTATGCAAAATCGGTAAGTTAGATTCACCTAAATAACTGGTCACCACTATTAGATGAATATCACTCAAGTCACCAATAAGTCTATGAGTGTTTGTTTTATTAAACCTTATCGTAGATCTCAAATTAATTATCCATGTATAAGGCTCAACCTATTAAACAAGGGTTGATAACCTCTATGGATACTCAGTTTTGATCTCCCTATACTTAACTTGATTAACTATTTAACTAATTAACGTCTTTCAAACGTTTTTCAAATATTAAATTTCATTATTTATATATTTTAACAATTAGTCATATATTTTATTATTTTTTTGACATATCTTAGTTTCAAAATTTACAAATGTATTATTTACTATTGTTATTAATTTCGTACATAGTTTGTATATATAAATATTTTAGTTAAATAACGTCTCATTTCAAATGTAATTTTTCACAATTTTCATACTTTATTTATGATTAATTTCAAATAATATTTTTATTTAATATTTATGGTATTATAATTTTTTCACTATTACTTATCTATTGAATTATATTTATGGTATTATATTTATTAAATGACAATCTAATTCTATTTGATTTTTTCCAATTCATTTAATTTCTATCCACTTCGTATTTAATTGATGTCAATTTTAGCCTAAATCGATTTCAGTAGTACTTACTAGAAAATTCCCTATTCGATCTTAATTGATACAAATTAAACTAAAATTTGGATGAATTAAATTTACCCAATTTCACGATCCACAACCTGACCCATCTCAAATTTCGATCACAACCATCTATCCCACTAATCTAATGGTTCGTGATCAATTTTCCTTTTTATTTCCCTTTTAATGATCCAACACGTGAGAACCCAACTCTATTTTCTCATCTTCATCACTGCCACATTTCCCAACCATCGTCATCCTTTTTCTCTAACGACCATCACTACCTCTATCAGTGCTATCTTCGTCTTTTTCTTGTGTCTCACTGTTGCTCCACCACTATCTCTGACCTACATTAGTTGGTGAATTCATTTCCTTCATCCATTGCTCTTCAGTTTTGCTCATCTGTATTCTTTTCCACTCTCCATCGGACCTCATCACCATGCTAGCCCCTCAAAAATAAATCACCACCAATGGTCATCTTTGTCAAGTGAAACATATCACCATCCTGTGAAACCACCGATGAACACTACCAAACAACCCTTATACTCTCCTTCATCCAAATTGAATATTTGTACCCCTCTCTTTGTAGCTCAAAATCAAAAGGCCTAATATTTTACTTCTTCTATGAGCTTTGGAGTTCCGATGAAGCAAGAATGTCTATGGTGTCTCATGAATGGTTTAGATGATTTCCCGTGTATTTTCTGTTTCTATTCCAGTTCTAATTTCAAGATGAATTCCGATAAATCCATCCCAAGTATGAGCCCCAATGAGTACAATTGCTATTCCTATACAATTTGATTGAAGGTAAGAAGACCTTTAGTCTTGAAATTCATGGGATCTGAATGTTGAGTTTGATTAGGAATTTATGTTTATTGTTGTAACACCCTGCGTTTTTTGTCTAGACTTCGAATAACCGTTCCTACGTATATAAATTTTAATCCCATGATTGAAATTTTTAAATACATATTTCATGATTATTATCCTAGTGTGTGAAGTACTTTTGATGTAAAAAATATTCATAGGAATCACTTAGAGCAAAGTTGAGCTAAGTGCCTTTGATTAGGTCAAATATTTGTATTTGATTCTACAAGGGTCTACTTTGAATGCATATAAATTTTTATATATATGGAATTTTGCATCTTAAGACCCACCAAACTATAGATAATTGAGTTAGCTTTCGAACGACACTAATTTTACCTTAATCTGATACCCAAGTGAAATGTTATGGTATTTTTTTGTGAAAGGTAGTAAAGGTAGGTGGCACGCCTGAACTGTGGGGGTTAGTCCCCTGGGATAAGGCGAGCGGCGTGGGGGATACTCCCCCGGACGAAGGGGCACAATGCGGGGTCTATTCCTTCACTCTTTCATCTTCTTCAGGGTCAACAGGAACTTTAATCCTTTCCCCTCAGCCTCAAACGTTCAAGGAACGAATTATAATACCCAAAAGGGCATTATTTGCCCATCTTCTTCAAATCAACTCACGTAAAAACCCTCCCCTTTTCCAAGAAAAATAATCCAAGATTCTTCTCTAAAGAACACAAGGATTCAATCTTCAATTTCAAGATTTCTTTATTAATTCGTTCAATTCAAGTATGTGGGCTTTTAAACAAGGTTAACCTTTCAAATATGTGTCCAAATTCATTATTTTTCTAGTTAAATTTACATGTTTTAAGATAGAACTCATCCCAAATGCTTATGTGCAAAAATATAGCATTTTCACGTGATTATGGGACTAAAGATTTTAAGAGTTGTATTTATTCATGTTTCCAACTACAAGTTTGATGTCTTATCTTGAATTTCATTACTTTGATGAGAAATTGCTAGTCCCTTAAGTTTAATATGTTTTCATGCTCAAATTCACATATCATGCTTATATACTAAATGTCCACGTATGATTTCACGAAAATTCAGAAGTATGTCATGCTTCAAGTTCCAATTTATCATGTCATCTCTAAGTGAATTTCATGTTATAATTGCGAATTATAAATTTATCCATGTAATCATGTTGTTTTCTTATGTTTTAAGATATGCCCATGTTCAAGTTCATGCTTTTCACTTTTCGGTGAGATGTCCAGATTTTGGGTCTATGAACTATGTTTCCATACTATTGTTTTTAAGTTTTGTTATCGTATTTAATGGTCACTCAGTGTGGTGGGTTATGAACACTCGATATCTATGCGCTCTACATGATTTCCATCTTTCAAGTAAGAAGTCAATCAGACCATGGTTTTAATATCATATTCAGAACACCATGACCAAGTTATGCATTATCAGTGTATATGCTTATAATTACCATAGAATCTGTATGCATTGTTATTTTCAGAATACCATGACCCAATCTTATTAGTTATTAGTGCATACACTAGTTAGTATTTTAGTGTCTTTTAGTTGGGAGTAGGATTTAGCACCGAGTGGGAAGTGTGGGTTCAGTACATCATACTTTCCCAAAAACTACGTGCCACCATAGTTTTAGGGGCCTCGCCAGAGAGTGTTTCCCATTGCCCAATATGGGCTCAGTTTAGTGATCATTCTATTTCAGTTTCTATTTCAGTGGCAAAGATAGAACTCGTCAACGTGGGTCAGACATTGGACTCTATGACATCTCACATGGTTTATGTCGGTTACATGATACCTCCTACAGTTTCAGTCAGTATTCAGTGTATCTCAATTCAGTTTTACTTGACCAAATGTACAGATTGTCAATTAATCAGTCATATAGACTTCAACCTCTCAGTTTATAGATTATCTTAGAAATATATTTATGCTTGGTCTTTAATTCTCAGATATTACATGTCATGTTTTCATGCTAAGTATCCATACATGACCCTCAGTTTAGTTTTACAGCATGTTTAGCTTTACATGAGATGTACATACAATAATCATGTTTTACCGTACCCCAACTTTAGTTCTATTTATTCTACAAAGATAAAGCTTTAAGAAACTAAGTGTACTGATTCATCAGTTTATCAGATTAGGTTTGATACTCATGTTTAAGATACTACAGCTTTCAATTATTTTAGTCCTTGGTGAGTCTACTTACACTTAACATGCGTATTTTAAGATTGTGTATGAAGTCAGTTTTACCGATAGCATTCACCCTCACTTACTCATACATTCCAAAAGTACTAATCCACATATATGTCTATGTGATACATTGTCTTATAATGTAGGTACCAGTTGTGACCTACACATCATAATCAAACAGTTGCAGCTTCCAGTCAACAGGTGATGAGTTCTCTAATTTCAGGGACTCTAGTCAGTTGTAGTTCATGTACTTTATTTTTATTATTCATATGTATTGATTAGTGGTATTTGGAGGAATTTCCCAACTATCTATAGTCAGTATAATATAGTCGGTATAGTAGAGGCTTCATAGATAGTCAGTCAGAATCATGAAATATAAATTTCAGTTCTCTTTTCCATTTTATCAGACTATAAACTTCATCGGTATTTTATTTATTCGAATTATGTATTGATTATTTTCCCGCACACAAATTTAGCTATTTTATTTATTCTTAATTGGTTGCTCAAGTATCATGCTAGTTCATGAGTTATCAGAGCATAGAGTTATCAGTGCTTGTCTAGTTCATGAGTTATCAAGTATCATGCCAATTCATGAGTTATCAGTGCTTGTGGTTCTAAGCATCGTGTTACGACTAGGGAGTAGTCTCGGGTCATTACAAATTTGGTATCATAGCATAGAGTTCTAGCATCCTAGGGTGTCTATGAAGCTGTGTCTAGTAGAGTCTTGCAGAACGATATGAAGACATTTGTATTTTTATTCAAAAGGCTACAGGGCATTTAAGAAATGACTCCCTTCTTTCATGTCTCAGATCATTCATTAAAAGTGTTCTCTAAGTTTATGTTAATCTATTTGTGCCAATTCTATCTTATTCTTGAGGCAACAGAAATAGCCAAGCTTAAATCCTTACAGACAGAGTCTTCCTAGATAGTTTCCACAAAAAGTTGTGGGATTTTATGCAGGCTCGAAAGTATCCCATTAGTGCTTTTAAGTTCTAAAGTTCGAAAGATTTCATTCATGTTCACGAAAATCATGCACTAAGCTAAAGTCATATGTGCTTTCAGATCCCTTCTCAGAATCCTATGATAGCATGTAATCTAGAGTTAAAAGTATGGACCCAGAGGTTTGGCAGTAGTAAAGTGGGGATTGTGTTGTCTGAATTTAGTAGATTATGTATCATGTGGCTAGTTTTATGAAAGGTGAATCAGTACGCTTGAAATAGTGCATGCAAGAATTTGAGTTTGTTGATTCAAAATTTTGTATTATGATGTTGGGAATATTGGAGTAATGGTAATTCTCTTTTTTTTTTAGGAAAAAATATAAGTTTAGAGATGTGATACTAGTAGGCTATGATGGAAGCAGTATGGTTCATTAAGAGTTTGTGAATATCCAAATTATGTGTTAAAATCTAAGTCGAATATTTGATGATTGGGCAAATAGAAAGAAAAGTTTGAAATTCTAGATAGTGTGAACTCATGGTATGGTGATACTCCTAAAGCTTTCTAATTTAGTAAGTGTTTAAGTTATTGTATGGTGACTATTGAGGCCATGGAAAGATAAGAGTTGTATCTCAGAAGAAAGTACTAGCAGAGGGTTGTACACTTTTAGGTACTTCAGAGTGAGTTTATTATTGTTGTGTATTTTTATATCTCAGGCTCTAGAATAAAGTGGTTACAATTGATTTTAGAGTTTATCTAAGGGGTACAGACTTATAATTATGTCTTAAAGATAAGAGGGAGATGATAGAATAAAAAACCAAGTCAGACTCTCAAATTCTGGTAGTGATGCCAGTATATTGTATAATAGTAGTAGGGGGGAAGACGCCCGACCCATTCTTATCTCAGTCCAAAGTTTTTTACTTCAGTAATCACGACATCTATCCATGCGTTACATGGTAGCTCTCTGAAGCATAGATCATATTCATGCACTTTCCATAAAATCATGTACGCTTTCGATTTCTAATATAAGGAGTTCCAGTTCACTCAGCAGTACGAATCACATTCCATGAATTTATGAACTCCAAACTCATGTCATGCAACTCATGATTCATGTACTCATGCTTTACAATATGTTCAGTTACCATAACTCATGGTGCACTCTTAATGACCAATGAAACTCAGATTATGTCTTGTAAGTCCTCAGTTTAGCTCTCTTTAATGAATTTATGCTTTTGATACTCTATTTCTCAGGCCTCAGTTAAGTGTCCAAGTTATGTATAGTATTCTTTCATGTTTCAGGTCCTCATGTTCTAATCTTTCAGTGATCTCTCCTTATGTAAAGATAGTAGTGATGAGTAATTTCTTAGATAGAAGAGAGTAAATACCTCATGTTAGGGAAAGATTGTTACATGCTTGTTGTATCTCAGGCTATAAGCATGATGGATGATTGAGATAGAAATTTCGTTATATTTCATGGTTAGTTAGGAATCATATGTGTTTCTTCCTAAGGATAGTGCAAGAAAGTTGTTATTGATTAGGTTTTAGAGAACATGAGAAAGATGTTTTTATGGGTATTTGTTTAGAAGTTTGTATGTGGTTATAATGATAGGATGAAATGTCATGTTGGTATATAAGTGGAAGAACACATTATATGTTAGTAAATTCCTAGTAAGAGGTTTAATATAGTTTTTAAAGTGGTAATGAGAATTATACATGAGATGAAATATGTGAAACACGCTTGGGGTATTGAATTCATGGTTCAGACTAGTATTATGGTGTTATGTGCAGTATCTTGTGCTTTCCAGTAGGCTTGAACATAGTGAGAGAATTTAGTTAAACTCAGAATTGGGGCTAAGCTTGAGCGTTATAAGTCGCATCGACTAAAGCCTAGTAAGTTTTATAGCCCTACGTTCCATGTTATAGAGTTCATGTTAATATTCCTTACTCGGATATCTTATTAATATCATGCCCAAGAATTTTTTTCTCCCCAATGTTGTTAGAACTTCTTGCAAAGAGTGTTGAAGAAATACTCTATTTAGGTATAAACTTTTTCTATGATCCAATTTGTATAGCAGCAATTCAATTTAGCAGTTAGACAAACAAGTTCCTATGGTTTTCCATCTTTCCATCTAGTCTTACTATCCAAGGTGTCATAAATATGGCTATTCCATGAGTTAATTCATTAACGTCCATGCAATTTATGAATTTAGTTCAATTCATGCATCATATTTCAGATTCAGCTTCAGATTCAGCTATGTAGTTATGATTCAGTTCATAAGTGTTCAATGAATGATCCCAACTTTCCATGTATTTCAGCTCAAAAAGTGTAATACCCCTTGTATGATCTTAGTCTAGTTATCTCATGATTATTTCTTACATAAGTTATCACCTCGCCATTCTATGTGCATGATTGTGTTATGAACACTTAAAGTGAGTTCTAAACTCGTTGCATGAATTAGCTCCTTATAGTAAGAAAAGTCAACGCAGATCAAGAATCAATTTCATGATAGAAGTTTTTAATGTTTTAGCTCAACCACACCTTTCATTAATAGACATATCATGTGTGCATTATTACCTACTTCTAAGACTTCAACGAGTTCCTATCCATTATTTAAGGATGATTAATTCCAAAGGGGAGATAATATAACACCCCATATTTTTGGGCTACACTTTGAATCATTATTCCTATGTGTGTAAACTTTAATCCTATGTTGGTATTTGAATACATGTGTCATGATCATTATCCTACTGTGTGAAGTGCTTTCGATATGAAAAATGTTCATAGGAATAACTTAAAGAAAAGTTAAGCCAAGAGCCTTTGATTCGGCCAAATCTTTGTATTCATTTAGAGAAAAGTTGAGCTAAGAGCCTTTGATTCAGCCAAATCTTTGTATTCGATTCTACAAGGGTCTACTTTGAACGTATATAACTTTTTATATATGTGGAATTTGGCATCTCAATACCCACCAAATAATAGATAATTGAGTTAGCTTTACAAGGTACAAAATTTGCTTTAATCCAATACTCTAGAAAAACATTATCGCCTTTTTTGTGAGAGGCAGTAAGGGAATGTGATAAGGTCGCGCTGTGGGGTTAGTCCCCCAGGATAAGATGAGTGGGGCGGGGGCTACTCCCCACTAAAGGGTACGATATTAGGTTTATTTCTTCACAGTTTCAGCTTCTTAAGGGTTAAAGGGGACTTTGGTGCTTTACCCTCAATCTCAAAAGTTCAAGGCATGAATTATAACACCCAAAAGGATATTATTTGCCCAACTTCTTCAAATAAACTCACGTAAAAATCCTCCTCTTTCTCAAGAACAATAATCCAAGCTTCTTCTCTCAAGAAACAAGGATTCAAGCTTTAATTTCATGATTTCTTCATGAATATTTTAAATTAAGGTATGTGCGGTTTTGAACAAGGTTAACCTTTCAACCTTGTGTCTAAATTAATGACTTTTTAAGTTAAATTTACATGTTTTAAGATAGAATTCATCCCAAATCCCTATGTGTGAAAATATAGCATTATTATGTGATTAAGGAACTAAAGATCATAAGAGTTGTATTTATTCATGTTTCAAGTTTGATGTTTTATCTTGAATTCCATTACTTGGATGAGAAATTGCTAGTCCCTTGCGTTTAATATGTTTTCATTCTCAAATTCACGTATTATGCTTATATACTGAAACGTCCACGTATGATTTCATGAAAAGTCAGAATTATCTCATGATTCAAGTTCCAATGTATCATGTCATCTCCAAGTGAATTTCATGTTATAATAGCGAATTATAAATTTATCCATGTAACCATGTTGTTTTCTCATGTTTTAAGATATGCCCATGTTCAAGTTCATATTTTTCACTTTTCGGTGAGATGTCCACATTTTGGGTCTAACAACTATATTTCCATACTATTGTTTTTCAGTTTTGTTATCATATTTTATGGTCATTTGGTGATGAAGGGTTATGAACACTCGATACCTATGCATTTTACATGATTTCCATTTTTCAAGTAATAGGTCAGTCAGACCATGGTTTTAATATCATATTCAGAACACTATGATCCTGTAGAGTATTATCAGTTTATGCGCTTATAATTCCCACAGAATATGTATGCACTCTTATTTTTAGAATACCATGACCTGAGCTTATCAATTATTAGTTATTAGTGCATGCACTAGTTAGTATTTCAGTGTCTTTCAGTTGGGAGTAGGATTTAGCACTGAATGGGAAGTGTGGGTTCAACACATCCTACTTCCCCCAAAACTATGTGCCACCATAGGTTTAGGGACCTCACCAGAGAGTGTTTCCCCTTTCCCAATATGGAGTCAGTTTGGTGATCAGTCTAGTTCGGGTTCTATTCCGATGGCAAGGATCAAACAACCCTCCTCAACTTGGCTCAGACGTTGGACTCCATGATAGCTCACATGGTTTATGTCGGTTACATGATATCTCCTACAGTTTTAGTTAGTATTTAGTGTATCTTAATTTTGTTTTGCTCAAGTGTACAGATTATCAATTAATCAATCATACAAACTTCAGTATTTCAGTTTATAGATTATCTCATAAACACGTTTATGCTTGGTCTTGAATTCTCAGATATTGCATGTCATGTTTTCATGGTAAGTATCCATACATGACCCTCAGTTTAGTTTTACAGCATGTTTAGCTTTACATGAGATGTACATACAATAATTATGTTTTACCGTACCCCAAATTTAGTTCTATTTATTATACAAAGATAAAGGTTTAAGAAACTAAGTGTACTGATTCACCAGTTTATCAGATTAGGTTTGATACTCATGTTTTAAGATCCTACAGTTTTCAGTTATTTTAGTCTCTTGGTGAGTCTACTTCCACTTAACATGCATGTTTTAAGATTATGTATGAAGTCAGTTTTACTTATTGTATTCACCCCCACTTACTCAGTACATTCAAGGAGTACTGATCCACATATATGTCTATATGATACATTGTCTTATAATGTAGGTACCAGTTGTAACCTACACATCATAATTAAACAGTTGCAGCTTTCAGTCAGCAGGTGATGAGTTCTCTTATTTCATGGACTCCAGTTAGTTGCAGTTCATGTACTTTATTTTTATTCATATGTATTGATTAGTGGTAGTTTGGGACATGTCTTAGCTATCTATAGTCAGTATAGTAGAGGCTTCATATATAGTTAGTCAGAGTCATGAAATGTAAATTCTAGCTCTCTCTTCAATTTTATTAGACTGTAAACTATATCAATATTTTATTTATCGAGATTATGTCATGATTATGTTTCTGCACAACAAATTTAGATATTTTATTTATTCTAAATTTGTTGCTCAATTATCATGCCAGTTCAAGGGTTAGCTTGGGATCACTTGTGGTTCTAAGCACTGTGTTATGACTAGTGGGTAGTCTTGAGTTGTGACAATTGCTTTTTTCACGATAAGATTTCACGAGTCAAGATGGTGCCTATTTGAACCCTTCTGTAGGAAAGTCACACTGTAGCTCAAAACGACAAGTAATGAACTAGTTGGTCGAAAGTAGTGTAAATATCAAAATTACATTTTATATTACAAGCAATGAATTATAAGATGATAGCACAACTAGATATATATAAGGAAAAGAGTACAAGTATCCAATGACCTAGTTAGGCTGGTACATGTCACAACTTGAACCAGGGCCTGGCCGTGACGGATATCCCACGCCAACCAAGGCCTGAGATGACCCCCTTAGCCTTAACTGAATAGAACCATAAAAGTAAATGGTGAAAGCCAACAAAGTCAACAAAAGATACATAAATTTAAAGTTCGAGAGTTAAAACAAGATTTTCAATGATGTCCGAATACTTTCTACAAATCCTCTAACCCAAAGAATACCTACTATGTCAGGAAATGCCCCCAACTATGAAAAAAGAAATTCGTAAGTACTAGAAGGATAAATGGAACTGAGATATAGACTGTGCCTTTCGAAAGATAGAGGGTTCACAACTGATCCACTTGAGTATCAAACTACCTAACGTTGTACAGGATCGTAAGAAAATCCCTTGAAAACTACATCATGAAATGATGTACCATCTGGGGATGGTCAATATGATGAGTCCTAGCGTGCAACTAAGGGAAGGGATAAAACAATTTCAGTTACCAAAATTTCAGGCACAAACCACATGCACAACCATTTTAAATATATGTGTAAGATGTTGGGATAGCTATAGGGGACATTAAATAAGAGCATCCTGGGATAGTTATAGGTGACATTTAATATGAGGGTTTAAAATATTAGTCCTGAACTATGTAGCTCATACCGACTTGCCAGTCACCCACTAGCTATACGGGTCCGTCTCTACCTACCAGAAGGTCCTAGGTCCATGTTAGACGCATGTACTGGGGAATGGCTAAGGATTCTAAGGCGATAGACGTTCAAAATATAGTGTGTACATCAGACACAATGGTCATAGACCCCCAACATCGTCCACCATGGTTTTCAGTGTTGGTTCCATGGGGACTACGACTTCTCTATGAGATACACAATTTTCTTTAAGTCTAAATTAAAAATATTTGCACGTAACCCCAACCATTCATCGTGGAGTCTTTTATTATGGAATTTCCAACTTGGTATAGTCATACCAACAGGATTTCAAGCTATTTCATTTATACCAACCCATAACCATAATCCATTTAACCATTTAGACATTAATTTCCAATTTAAAATCCAAAATCATAGCCACTAAGGGCATTCCAAAATCTTTTTATCCTTTATCCTTTTAATGCAATGCAATATTTTCAAATTATAAATAAATCATGTATAATTCTTGATTGAAACAAAATTTAACAATTTGAGTTGAGTTTAATGTCCTTACTATGCCAAAATTCATCCATATTATGAAAACCCAAGTCACTAATTTCACCATTATAAAAATGCTTAAAATTCAGTTCCAAAACCCATCAATTAAAACTTGAATAACCCATTAAAAACAAGTGAAAAATAATGCATGTGTTAACAAGCAAAAGCCTTCAATCCTAAATAATTCAATCACTCAGAAACACCAAAATACCAAGTTAATTACTACAATAATACCATAATTAAATTAGGGAGTGTACGACTTGCCTGAAAATTGAAAGAATTTAGAGAGGAATTGAAATTTAGAGCCTGGAAAATTGAATAGTTGAGAAACCCCTTCTATTTCTTGACTTGGGAGTCAAAGAGGAGAAGAACAATGTAAAACTCAATTATTGATGGCTTTTCTGGGGTTGAGTAACTTTATAAGTCATTTTAAGGTGAAACAGACCAAAAATTCCCCCCTCCCAAACTAACAAAAAATTGATCAATTTTCGCCCAGCGACTTGTCATGCCCTTATCGCAGAGCGTAGGTAGCGTTCCACGCCTTTATCGCTGGGTGTAGGCAGCATGCCACATCCCTATGATTAACCCACACTGGTTCAGCGGCCCAAAATAACCCCCATAACTTTTTCAAAAATTCCAAAACTTACTCAAATCATCCCTTTAACATCCCTTATCATGATTCGAGTTAAAAATTATTATTACACACGCCAGTCTCACATCATCCCCCTTTAGGATCATTCGTCCACAAATGAGAAGTTAGGACATTATTAGCATGATAATAGAAACAGTACAACAGAATCCGAGGACAAATTCAAAATGCGACATGAGGGGAATGAAGCTCATACCTTAAACACTTTTATCCAATGTTGAGAACAAAAATGGGTACTTGGCTTTCGTATCCTCTTTTAAATCCCATGTAGCCTATTCTACCTGTTGATTTCTCTAAATAACTTTCACCGAATCTATATCCTTAATCCTCAATTTACGAACTTGCTTATATAATATATCAATAGAGACATCCTTGTAGGATAACGATTCTTTAACAACAGGCTCCTCAATGGGCACTACTAAAGAAGGATCACCCATGACATGGACACATGAAATACTAGATAAACTGAAGCCAAACTCATTGGTAGTTCCAATACATAAATTGCATTACCAATTCTTCTTAAAATATGATACAGATTAATGTAACGGGGATTGAGATTTACTTTATCTCCGACTTTATAACTCCTTTCATAGGAGAAACCTTCAAGAATACTCAATCCTTCACTTTAACTCCAACTCCCTCCATCTCACATCCACATAAGAATTTTGGAGACATTATGCAGTCTTAAGTTTTTCTCTAATAACCTTTACCTTTTCCATCTTACCCACCTAAAACCATCCAATCAGATACCTGCATCTTCTACCATAAAAGGACTCAAAGGGGGCTATTTGGATGTTGGAATGATAACTATTATTGTAAGAAAATTCAATAAGATGTGAATGGTCAACCCAACTAACTTTAAAATCAATCAAGCAGGCCCTTACCATATCCTCCAAGGTTTGAATAGTACACTCCACTTGGCCATCCATTTGAGGATGGAAAGCGGTGCTAATGTTTAAATGAGTACCCAAGTCTTTCTGAAAGGAATGCCAGAAATACGAAGAGAATTGCATACCTCGGTCAAATATAATGGACATCAGAGCCCCATGCAACTTCACTATCTCCTAAATGAACAACTTTGCATAATCCTCTCCGGAGTAGTTAGTCCTCACAGGTATGAAGTGAGCAGAATTGGCCATTCTATCTAAAATGACTCAAATAGAACCATATTGATTTTGAGACCATGGAATACCGGTAAAAAAATCCATATTAATCATTTCCCACCTCCACATGGATAATTCTATTTCCTGAGACATTTCACCCAGGCTTAAATGCTCAACCTTAACTTATTGGTATACCATACACTTGACAACAAAAGCTGCCACATCCCTCTTCATATTCTTCCACCAATAGATTTCCTTCAAATTATGATACATCTTTGTTGAACCTGTATGAACTGTATAACTAGAAACATGAGCTTCGATCAAAATCTTCAACCCATCTATATCAGGAACACACAACCTCCCTTGGTACCTCAGAATACCATCTCCCTCAATCTCGAAAGCCACAACTCTTTGGTGACACCCACATCGCTTTTGATTCGAAAAAGTATGGGATCCAGACCTTAATTCTCCTTTACCTCAACACTAAGAGACGATTTAACCACTTCTTGAATGATTACCCCTCTATCCCCAAAGTATAAAAGGCAAACCCTTAGATTGGCTAACAAGGGAATATCCTTCACTAATCCTCTTTTCTCCTCTTAAATGTGGGATAGATTCCCCATAAATAACCTGCTAAGAGTATCAATAACAACAGTAGTTGTACTTGGATGGTAGTACAAACTCATGTTGTAATCCTTAAGAAATTTGAGCCACCGCCTTCACCTGAGATTTAATTCCTTCAGCAAAAATATATATTGCAAACTCTTATGATATGAATAAATATCCTTGCACACCTCATACAAATATTGGCTCCAGATCTTCAAAGAAAAGATCACAACCTCCAACTCTAGATCATGAATCTGGTAATTCCTCTCATGAACAGCTATCTAAAAGCATAAGCTACAACCTTACCATGTTGCATGAAAACATAACTCAACCCTACATGGGACGCAACATATTACACCACAAACCTCTTAGTACCCTCAGATAGGGTCAAAGCAGTAATAAAAGTCAACTTATCTTTTAATTTCTCAAAACTACCCTCTCAATCATTAGACCACAAAAACTTAACCTTTTTCTGGGTCAACCTTATAGGCGGTGCAATAATAGATAAGAAACTCTCCTTAAACCTCTTATAGAACCTAGCCAAGCCCAAGAATCTCCTAATATCTGTTGGAGACGTGGGTCTAGGCCACTTCTTAATCGCCTCAATCTTTTCTGGTCCCTTCACTAGAAATAACATACTTGATAAAACTCACAACACTTAGCCAAAATTCATCCTTAGAATATTTTACATACAATTTTTGGTCCTTAAGAGTTTGCAACATGATTAGGTGGTGATTTGCATTGTCCTCCTCCCTTTTGGAGTGCACCAATATGTCATCTATAAAGACTATAACAAAAAAATCTAGAAACTGCCTAAAAACCCAATTCATAAGATCTATGAAAGCAATTGGAGCATTAGTCAACCCAAATGACATAACCAAAAACTCATAATGGCCATACCGGGTTTGAAAAGCAGTCTTGGGAATATCAACCTCTCTAATTTTCAATAGGTAATAGCCTGGATGGAGATCAACTTTAGAGAAATACTTAGCACCCTAAGTTGATCAAAGAGGTCATCAATCCTAAGAAGAAGGTACTTATTTTTCATGGTTACTTTATTCATCTGACGATAGTCTACATGCATCCAAAGAGACCCATCTTTATTTTTCATGAAAAGTATAGGAGCACCCCACGGTGAAACATTAGGATTAATAAAACCCTTATCTTAAAGATCCTTTAATTTATCCTTTAGTTTTTTGTCTCTGCTGAAGTCATCATATAAGGGGGATAAAAATAGGACGAGTATCTGATATGAGATCAATCCCAAAATCTATTTTCCTATCGGGAGAAATTCCTAGGAGATCATTAGGAAAATCCTTAGAAAATTTATTAACCATAGGGACAGATTGCAAAGAGGGACTTTTAGAGTAATAATCCTTGACCCAAACTAGATGACATAGAAATATTTTGGAAATCAATATTTGATCCCTAAGATAAGAAATAAACTTCCCTTTTTTGTATTAGTGAACTCCCCTCCCAAGGACTAGGCCTTCGAAAGATGGAGGGCTCATGTAATACCCCTAAAGATTAAAACCAATATTAGCGTAATGTTTCAAGCTCATGCATAGTACATCATAGTTATTTTATAGTTTCATGAGTAAGTTAGATATATATTAAGTCTTCAAATAACTCCCAGCTATCAGATGAATCAAAGCATTCCTTACCGATTCAATTCTTGAGAAGGATATTGCCATAGTCAACTTCAAATAAGCATATCTCTTTTTATACTATGAATTATTGAGCTCATGACCTACCAACATATATATAATTGAATTATCTTTCCAACTATACCAATTTCGCCTAAATCCGATATCGGAGCAAGGAGTTCTGCCCATTTTACTCTAGCATGTCGAGCTGGCAACTGTGTGATAACAATTTTAACGACCTGTCACATTTGTGAAGCCATGTCAAAATGGTAGTTAGCCTTAGTTAGAAATAAGCTTCTGTGTGAAGACATTTTTGATGTCCTATCACATTTTTGACGCCTTGTCACGAGTGTCGTCAGCTTTTCTTTCCAAAAATTGAGGGACATTTTAGTAAGGGTATTTTGGTATTGTTATACCATTTTCAGACATTTTTTTATCAGACGTTTATTTAGTTTGAAACTTATTTCCATTCAGTACATGTTTCCATATTTTTATGTTATATTATGCACTATACAGGTACAGATATTAGTCATGGGTTAACTTGTGGTTCTTCGGGGTCATGAGAACCATGTAACATTCTTGTCTAGCATATCAGGAAGTTACAAACTTGGTATCAGAGCCTAAGGTTCAATAGAGTCCTAGGAATTATGAAAGTTGCATCTAGTAGAGTCTTGTACATGCGTGTGTTGTGCACCATACTTATGTGTAGGAGGCTATGAGATATTCTAGGAACAGTTACCCTTCTTCAGTATTAATGTCGTGCCAGTGAGCAAAAGCTTTAATTAAACTCTCAATCTACTTCACTTCTTTCTTTTATTTACAGGACATGTCTTCAGAAAAGACTAGTAAAAGAAGAACCAACAGTCAGTCAACACCTCAGCCTGTCTAAGAAGATTCCCTAGACAAATATATATCTCATGTAGAATTCAGGACTTCATTCACTACTCTAGCCAGTTTAGTCATAGCTCAGAACGAACGGCCAGCCGCTGTTCTGGCCAACCCAGAGGCTAATGTTGTTGTATCTAGGATTCAAGGTTTTACCCAAATAAATCCTCCTCTATTCACCGATTCCAAATCTGAAGAGGATCCACAAGAGTTCTTCGATCAGGTTTAGAAAGTCACAGACATCATGGGAGTGACTTCCAATGAAAGTGTAGAGTTAGCCACCTATCATCTACAAGATATAGCCTATACGTGGTTTAACTAATGGAAGGTAAAAATAGGTACAGATATAGAGCCCATAGACTGGGAAGAGTTTGCTATAATTTTCTTAGATAGGTTCTTTCCCATAGAGAAGAAGGAGACGAAAGTGTTAGAGTTTATCAATCTCAGGCAGGGTACGATGAGCATGAAAGAATACTCCCTTAAGTTCACCCAGTTAGCCAGGTACACTCCCCACATAGTGGCAGATAATAGGCCCAGAATGAATAAGTTTATTTCTAGGGTATCAAGTAAAGTAGTTAAGGAGAGCTGGACTGCAATGTTGATTAGTGATATGGACTTGTCTAGGCTGATGGTTTATGCCCAAAAGATTGAGGAGCATAAGATTAAAAAGAAAGAGAGAGAAAATAAGAGGGCTAGAATAGGTAGTTACAGTCCTTCTCAGCTGAGGTCAGGGGGTAGTGAGAGCAAAGTTCTTACCTATCCTCTTTGTCAGACTTATGGTAAGCATCATAAGCGTGAGTGTAGGGCAGGCAGTGATGTATGCTTTGGGTGTGGCAAGCCAGGCCACAGGATGCGAGACGGTAGAGTTATATCATAGAAGGGGAAAGAGTTATGCCAGCAAGGTACCAAAAGTGGTCAGTGCCAGAATAGGCTCCAAAGCCGTCATGATCCAGAAATTTTTCCTAACCTATATTCGGGTACGTTACACATTTTTACATGTTCGTGGTATGCATTATTAGATCTGTTTCTCTCATTCGAACTTATGTTTCAGTATGAGTTAGTTAGTAAAGTCAGTAAGTCAGTTTAGAAAGCGACTAGTCAGATTTGTATGGTTTGTTTTCTCATCCTTGCATCTATTCATGCTATCCAAAATCTCAGAGAATGCAACTACTCCAAGGTAGGACCTCCTAGTAGTTGCAAGTTCAGTTCATCTCAATCATCATTCATTAGTTTCTGACTGCCAAAGTTTAGTTATAATCTAGTTCATAGATGCCCTGTGCATCAACCAATATCTCTGTAAGGTAAGCGTTCTTCATGGGACATAGCATTCCAAAGGGAGATACCCCACCTTCTCTTAGTGCTCTCATGCCTTAGATCTTACAGTTTCTCCTTGCATAACGAATTTATTCTAGAATAGAGGGTACTCATAAGTTGACCCTCAAGTTAGACCTCAGCAGTAAGTCAAGTATTCAAAGGTTCAGTTTAGTTTATGATGCTCAGTCCATATGTCACATAGCATACTCAGTCATGTTCTCATATTTCAATTCAATCTTAGTGCCTTTACCATTGCATATTCGTGAGTCAGTTTAGTCATGTATTCACATATCAGATATGTATGGTTAGCTTACCAGTATTTTAATCATACATTCACTATCATCTCAGTCATATAATGATGCATCAGATATGCATTCTCAGTTGAGAAACTCAGTTTATCAGAACACTCA
>NW_025825179.1:234475-302342 GCF_002878395.1 Capsicum annuum | reverse complement strand
TCAGATATGCATTCTCAGTTGAGAAACTCAGTTTATCAGAACACTCAATCCTACATTTATAAATCAGTTACTCATGCATCAGATATGTATATTCAGTGTGGCGTATTCAACTTATCAGTCATGTCAGTCCCAAAACCATGTTTCAATAGGGTATGTCTTGTATGTACTTCAATATTGACCTTTTCTTCCATCTCAATCATTCTTATTCGAGAATAAATGTTCCCAAGGGGAAGATATTATAATACCCCAAAAAATCAAAACCAATATTAGCGCCATGTTTCAAGCTCATGCATAGTACATCATGGTTATTTTATATTTTTATGAGCAATTTAGATTCATATTAGGTCTTCAAATAACTCCCAACTATCAGACGAATCAATACATTCCTTACCGATTGAATTCTTGAGAAGGATATTGCCATAGTCAAATTCAAATGAGCATATCTATCGTTATACTATGAATTATTGAGATCATGACATACCAACATATATATAATTGAATTATCGTTCCAACGATACCAATTTTTCCTAAATCTGATATCGGAGCAAGGAGTTATGCCCATTTTACTCTAGTATGTCGGGCTGGCAACTGTGTGACGACAAAATTTATGGCCTGTCACATTTGTGACTCCTTGTCAAAATGGTCGTTAGCCTTAGGCAGAAACCAGCTTTTGTGTTACGACATTTTTGATGGCCTGTCACATTTTTGATGCCTTGTCACGAGTGTCGTCAACTTTTCTTTTCAGTACTTGAGGGACATTTTAGTAAGGGTATTTTGGTCTTTTTCCTTCACTTTCCAAGACTTATAACCCTTAAGGAGAGTATTATCTTCCATTCTCTTTAGTTAAATATCTCAAAAAACTCTATTATATGCTCTTAACCATAAAATTAGGATTTTCTCTCAAGATCATCTCCTCAAGAACAAGAATATTCTCTCCCAAAAGGGTTAAACCCTAGTCAAGAAAAAAATCAAGAGCAAGCCTAAGGATTTCTTCAAGAACCTTCAAGAAACATTAGATCTCTTTCAAGATCAATCTTTAAGGTATGTGTAGTGTTCATCCATGGGTCCCTTTCATCCATGGAGCTCAAGAATCATGTTTTAATTTATAAATGATGATTTCCTTGTTGTGTTATGACTATATTCATGTTGATGATTGTTGTTTGGATTCAAGTTTGTATCTTGATGTGTTTTTCATGAAGCACGTGAGTAGGTTAGCTGAAACCCATAAATTTGGGAAGGATTAAGATTGTCAAATTGATAAGTACACCTCTGCCTTAAAGAATGCATGAAAAGTGTTTGATAAAATGCCTAGGAAACTAGCAAACATGCAATATGGCTAAATGGTGACTAAGTGAAGGATTCATGATATGCCCCCATGTTCCAATAATTTTCATGTTGATATTGTGTCTTGTAAATGTTGTTGGAATGGTCACGAACTAGTCTTATGAGATTATGCCATGCTTACTTGCAAATCCTACTTATGTACAAAATGTATGATATCCATGCACTTCATGAAATTTTCCAAGTTATGATATTATGGATTGTTGATGTTAGTCACATATTCAAGTCAGTCATGAGCATTATTTTCCTTCCATCGAGTCCTGGGGGTATTCGTATCCGAAAAATATAGTTGTGTTCCTAGAGCCATGTCATGTTTTCACAATACTCTCAGTCAAGCCATGTTCCCTAGAACTCAGTCAGTCATGTGACTTAGGAAAGTTCAGTAACTTAGTCAATCTAAGTTAAATTCAGTTAATCTCAGCTAATCTCAGTACTCAGTGATATAAAAAACTTAAGAAATTCTAGTGCTCTCAGTAAATTCAATAATCTTTGTAATTCAATACTCTCAGAAATCTCATGAACTCAGTACTCAGTAAGATCAGTAATCTCATGAACTTAGTTAGCTACCAGATATTAGTAGTACTCTGTTAGTCATCAGAATTCAGTGAACTCAGTTTAGTTCCGCTAAACAATCCCACTAACATCCGTTCAGGTAATCAGTTCAGTTCAGTTAATCAGTTTAGTGTCTTTTAGTTGGGAGTAGGATTCAGCACCGAGTGAACCCAAAGATGGGGACTCACCTGCCACAGTCAGAGAGTGAGATTCCTAGAACCAATTCTTGCATTCCAGAACTACCCAGCGTAGGTTAATATGTCCCTACCCATAAGGATAAAGCATCTCTTTGAGTTTACCTGATAGTAGGGCAGATGGAATGAGATCCTAAACACGAATAGGGTTACTCACATATTGTCTCTACCCGTGGCACAGTATTGAAGCCCTTCAAATCAGGGTAAAGATTAGACCCCACCCAGTTCAGTTATTGGGGCATGTCGGTTAGATGATTACCTCCCACAGTCTTAGTTTTAGTCTCATTCTCAGTTTTAGTAAAAGAACTCAGATAGTTCTTCAGATTCAGGACTGTCAGCTAAAGTCACCCAGTAATACGGAACTCAGCTAGTTCTACCATATTCAGGACTATCAGATACGATAACTCATGTTATCAAAATTTCTAGTTATCAAGAACCCATATTACCAATATTCTCATTCATGACTGTCAGATACGGTCAAGTATATCCATTTCCTCATACTCATGGCTGCTAGATACAGTGAATCAGATTAATACGTTAGAATTAGACTGTCAGATACAGTCACCCAGACCATTCCTTCATAATCAGGACTATCATACACAATTATTTATGTATCAGTAACATAGTACTATTCCCTCTATATTTAGTAATACAGTATCAGTTCCTCACTCATTAGTATTTACAGACTCAGTATTCAGTTTCACGACTGTTAGACATTGTCAATCAGACTAGTTCTTCATAATTCAAACTGTCAAAAACTGTCATTTATCTAGTCAGTATCTCATTCTCAGTAAACTCATGTTGTCAGTATTTAGACTCAGTTGTCAGTATCTCCACGAGTTCAGTTACATTTACGTATGCATGTATGTATTCTCACGTTTATATCAGTCAGTATTCTTCATGCATATAACCCTTTGCATTTAGCCTACCTCACTCGTATACTTGGTACATTCAAACGTACTGACGTATTTGTACTATGGTGCTTTCTCTTATGCTACACTATAGGTTCAGAGGCACGAGCTCTAGATCAGCAGTAGATTCTAGTATTAGAAGTCAGAGTTAGACGTGAGTTCTCATCCTTCGAGGACATGATGATTTTATTACTATTTTAGTTTTTAGTTTATTTCAGTAGTTGGAGTTAGTTGGGGACATGTCCCATCAACTCCTTATTTAGACAGTTTAGAGGCTTTCCAGACTATAGCATGATAACAGTTATTTCAAACTTGTTTGGTATTGTTATACCATTTTCATACATTTTGTTATTAGACGTTTATTTAGTTTGAACCTTATGGCCATTCAGTACATATTTCCATATTTTCATGTTATATTATGCAGTGTACAGGTACAGATATTAGTCGTGGGTTAGCTTGTGGTCCTTCGAGGTCATGAGCACCGTGTAGCATTCCAATCTAGCAAATCGGGGTATTACAGCTCACCACTTCACTGTTGATCCACAGAAATACCACACCTAACTCTGCACAAGATCACAAAAATCCCTCACAACCTATATCATGAAACAATGTAGCATTCAAGGACATTTAGTACGGTGAGTACTGGTATACAACCTAAGGAAAGGGATAACATAATTTCAGTTACCAAAAGTCCAGTTATAAACGATATGCACGACCATTTTACACACACACATATATATAGGATGCCAGGATAGGATAGAGGACATAAAATATGAGCATTTAAAATATTAGTCCTGAGCTCATACTAGCTTTTCAATCACCCAAGGAATATATGGGTCTGACTCCCTCTGTTGCAAAGGCCCTAATCTATGTTAGCTGCATGTACTGGGAATGGCTAAAGACACCAAGGCACTAGCCGTCCAAAATATAATGTGTACGTCATACATTATGGTCATAGACACCAATGACAATAAATATGGTTTCTAGTGTTGGTCCCCCTGGACTACACCTTCTCGGTGAGATACACAATTTCTTTTAAGCCTAAATTAGAATAATTTGCACATAACACCAACCATTAACCATGGAGTTTTTTATTAAGGCATTTCCAACTAGGTATTGTCATAGCAATAGGCTTGCAAGATATTCTGTTTATGCCAAAATATAACCATAATTTATTTAACCATTTAGACTTTAATTTCTGATTTAAAATCCAAAACATAGCCACCAAAGGCATTCCCAAAGCTTTTTGTCCTTTATCCTTTTAATGCAATGTAATGTTTTCAAAAGATAAATAAATCATCTATAATCCTTGTTCAAAAATAAATTTAATAATGTGGTTTGAGTTTAATGTCATTACCATGCCAAAATTCTTCCATATTGTGAAAACCTAAGTCACCAATTTTGCCATTATAACAATGCTTAAAATTCAATTTCACAATCCATCAACTAAAGCATAAATAACCCATTAAAAATAAGAAAAAAAATACAAGTTTTAACAAGCTAAAGCCCTCAACCCTAAATGATTCAATCATTCAAAAACACCAAAATACCAAGTTAATTACTATTATAATACCATAATTAAAATAGAAAGTGTACAACATGCCTGAAAATTGAAAGAATTGTAGAGGAATTGAAGTTTGGAGCTCAGAGAATGGAATTCTTGAGAAACCCATTGTATTTCTTGACTTAGGAGTCAAGAGTAGAAGAACAATGTAAAACTCAATAATTGGTGGGTTTTCTGGGGTTGAGAAGATTTCTAGTCATTTTAAGGTGAAATGAACTGAAAATCCCCCCCCCCCCCAATCCCAAACTAAAAAAAAACAAACTAGGTGAGTTTTTCCCAGCGATATGGCACACCTTTATTAAAAAGTGTAGAAAGCATGCCACGCCCTTATCGCAGGGCATAAGCAGCGTGCCACGCCCCTATTGTGGATCCTCACTGGTTCGGGGTTCCAAAATAACCCCAAACCTTTTCTAAAAATTTTGAAACTTACCCAAATCACGCCTTTAACACCCTTATCATGATTCAAGTCAAAAATTATTATTATAAATGTGGGAAGGACCAAAATAAATTAGTCAAAATTTTCTAGGGTCTCACAGTACAAGAGCCTCTAGCAAAAGAATATAAGTACCTATTGAACCAAATAAACAATAGTGTCAAATAGAAAGACTATTTAAAAATAGAAGAAAGATAAAAGCCAGCTCCTGCTTTGAAAACACACCAATCTTCAAACTATGACCAGCACTAGTACGAACATCAATGACAACAACTAGTACTCAAATTTGTATTAGAAAAGATACAAAAATGTATCATGATTACTAAAACATGGGAACTTAGTAGGCATCATCTACTGAGCCAAATTATCATAAAAGTACAACAAGATGCGAGTTAGTGAACTAAAGTCATGAAAAAGGGAAAATCTGGAATAATGCTACAAATACTAAAAATAAATAACCAAGTAAGTAATATCAAAACCAATGTCACCAACTAGGGCCTCATAATCCTAGAAGGAACAATTAAGAGTAAATAATCTAACTGAGGCCCCATAAGCCTGATGGCTGCAACCAGAAAAAAAATATCGATAGTAATAATCCTAAAGTATTCAAACCTCATAACTATAAGCATGGATCCTTCCATACAATAAACACCAATCTCGAAGCAGTACCTTAATCATCATAAATAACCCATCAACACTGGATTCAAACCAAAAATAGTATCATAACTCCAGAATTAAACCAAAATTAGTATCATAGGTACCAAACTCGAATCGATCTTAATATTATAATTTTTGGACTCAAAGTCTTTAAGTAAATTCAGGTACAAGTCTAGTCAAAAGTCAATCTTCCTCGAGCTCAATAATATAAATAGGATGATGGAAGAAAGTCTTTTTTGTCTACAAGGAGCTAATTATAATATTAACCTAAAGAGGGCCAGCGGGGCGCACTTCTTTACACTAAAAGTCAATTCTAAAGAAATTTCTACCCCATGCTAGACTAAGGTTCCAAAGTCCCACTACAAGGTGCTAAATAAGTCTTATTAAGTCCTAAGGTAGCAATTCTTAAGAAATAGATAATTAGGTAAAATCTTCCTAAATACGACTCATTAACAGGCTAAATAACGCAAATTTTTCTTAATATACATTCTAGTTGAAATTACACCTTAATAAAACTCAATCTTTGAGAAGAGTAAGCCAAGCCTACATGGACGTCAAAGAATGCCTGGTGGAGTTCACCAAATTAGAGATTTTCTCTTCTGAGAAGCCTCTGCATGATGTCATGCTATCAAAATAGTGATATATATATATATATATATATATATATTAATATGAGAATAATGATATCCAATGGCATTTTAATGCTTTGGATCAAAACTCAAGTCAAAATTCCATGTGGGGTTTGCTTGCATAATTACAATTTTAAAATCATCAACACGTCCCTCTGTGCTCAAGGATTACTTATCCTTAAGAATGAGTAAATTTTGAGGTCAAACAACAAAAAAATCAACCCATCAAGAAATCTAGGGATTTAAGACTAAATCAAAGTTTTAAATTAAGAATTTGACGAAAAATTACTAGGATAATGTGAGGAAAAGACTTTCCCAAGCTCACCTACACCCTATTATCACACAAGGATTAATCTCCTAATTTTATTTAAGCTCTCTAAGGTTTAATGTATTTTGGTACTTGAAGGAAATGAGAGAAAAATGAGAGAAGGGTGAAATAAATGCCCCTACAGTTATTGCTTAAGTGGCCACCCAACCACTTAAGTCATCATTGCTTAAGTAACATATGGTTACTTAAGAGACCACACCCCAACTAACCTCTGCTAAAGTAGAGAATACATTACTTAAGTGACTTCGACTAAAGTGGTCGAGTCTTTACTAAAGTACCTGGAAAGAAATGAATCTTGGTTTGTAAAATGACCCTCTTGGCTGCTTAAGAAACCGAAGGTCTACTTAAGTGGTTGCACCAACTGAGTCCATGCATTAGCTGAAACTTAGCTTTTGCGAAGTTTCCATCGGCCCCATGTATTCATTTGGAATCTTGTGGATGCAAACAAACTATAATACCTTATCAAGTTTGACATTCCTGACTAAACCACGCCACTAGAATTTTCATCTGGAGTCATTTTGATGAAACATAGCCCCCATACCCAAGATCACTTTTATCAAAATCCATCCATAACCCAAAATGAGTCTGAAAGTCTTGGGACCGAACCAAAGGTCCCCTAGCCTAAAAACATTATTCCAAAGATGATGGAACTGTTGAAATTAGCATATAAGTTTGTTAACCTAAAGTTTATTCCCGATAGATAATCTTAAACAATGAAAACTTCAAAATAGGTAATTTTCTCTAAAAAACAAATGAATTTTCCAATAATAGAACTGTCAGTTCTAATAAGTCATAAATGACTTACGGTAGCAATAGGAAAGCTCGATTCCACTACTTTTTCTTCATCTTTTTAGTTCTTTCTACCTCAAATATAGATTTTCAAGATATAGCAATAACTTTCAATGCCACTTACAATTGCGAGAATGGTGAAAAATTTTTCAAAGAAATGATTAAGCTAAAAGGTGTTGCTTCAATTACCATAGATCATGCAAACAATCAATTGATTGTTGTTGTAAAAGCAGGAAAAGAGGTTGATCTTGAAAAACTAAGAAGACTTTGGTATGATGTAATTATTGATAATGTTGCACTCAATAATTCTACGGCTATAAATTACCACTTGCAGAGGAGCCGTAGAAATTTGAGGATTAGAAAATTAAGCACTTGTAGGTTTGTGGATTATCATACGATGAGCTGAAACTAATTTTAGAAACCACATTGTGAATGAGACATATGAGGGAAAACCTTGAGATATTTTATGCTTCGAAGACTGGCAATAACAAGTTATTCTTGCTAAAATAATTGATAAATATCATATATAAAGAGGGGTAGTCCTATTTCTAATCATATATATGATTTTTAAGGTGTCCTTCACCAGTTGTCCAAAATGGGTGAAAAGTTTGATGAAAAAAATTGAGAATTTGAGCTTCTTAATACTCTACCATACTCTTGGAAAAATCTTTGAGTTTCTTTGAATAATTTTTCTCTCAGTGGCATTTTAATTATGGAATATGCTAAGAGTGGTGTTATAATTGAAGTGATAAGAAGAAGATCTCAGGTGTTATGTTTTTTATCTTCACACTCTAATATTTTGGTTACTGAAGATAGGGGAAAGACTAGTCCAAAGATTAAAATGGCACAAGTAGAAGCAAGTCAAAGTTATCTCCTACTACATGTTTCTAAGGATGAGAGGTCAAAGTTGGATATTAACACTAGGTAGTGTATCATCATTTGTTATGGTCAAGATTAATTTAACTATCATTTTTTATGATCCAATTGAGAAGAAACTTGCTAGAAGTTGTGATGTTGTATTCTTCGAAGACCAAATAATTGAAGATTTTGACAAAGCTGAGAAGGTTAATTCTAAGAGTCGTGAGAGCCTAGTTGGTGTTGCTCTAATATCTTTGAGTATTTCTCCTAAAGAAAATCTTCATGATGAAGAAAATCAATTTGATAATAATGATGATAATGTTTAGAATGACTAGCAATGATATTATCGATGCTCTAGTACAAGTTGATGTTGTTGACCAGCAATCAGTTATTGATTCCCCAGAGAGTTCTCTCAGATATTTTACTAGATTGAGAATACCTTTATCTTATTATTCTTCTAATAAGTATGTACTCTTGATTGATGGGGTAAAACCTGAGAGTCTTGTTAAGGCCATGAAAAGTGAAGAAAAAGAAAGGTGGTTTGATGCTATGGAAAATGAAATTAAATCTTTGCATGATAATCATACCTTTGATTTGGTTAACTTACCTAAAGATAGAAAAGCTTTGAAAAACATATGGGTTTTTTGGGTGAAATATGAAGATGGTAATCAAATTCTATGGTACAAAACTAGATTAATTGTGAGAAGTTTTAACCAGAAAAAAGAAGTTGATTTTGATGAGAAATTCTCTCCAATTGTGAAGATATCATCCATTCCAGTGGTTTTAGGCTTGGCTGTAAGTCTAGATTAGAGGTTGAGCAAATGGATGTTAAAAATGCTTTTCTCCATGTTGACTTAGATGAAGAAATTTATATGGAGCGGCCGGAAGGTTTTGAAGTCAAGATAAAAGAGAATTATGTTTCAAAATTGAAGAAAAGCTTGTATGGTGTGAAATAGGTTATCAGGAAGTGGTACAGGAAGTTTGATTCTTTTATGAGTTAGCAGGGCTTCAAGAAGTCTTCTTCAGACCATTATGTTTTTTTGCAAAAATTCTATGATGGTGACTTTATTATTGGGTTGCTTTATGATGATGGCATGGTTGTTGTTGGTCATAATATTTGTAGGATTCAAAAGTTGAAGCAAAAGTTGAGTAAGTCTTTTTCTATAAAAGACTTAGGACCAACAAGGCAGATTCTTGGCATGCAAACTGTCCGTGATAAAAGGCTAAGAAATTATGGTTATACCAAGATAAGTACATTCAGAAAGTACTCTGAAGGTTCAACATAGATAAGGATATGGTTTTCATTACATCTTTAGTTATGAACTTAAAATTATGCATGAATCAGTGTCCTTTTAATATTGATGAGACGGAAGATATGAACTAAGTTCCTTATGCTTCAGCTTTTTGTAACGCCCCGTGATGTCCTTGACTAAATACTTTATTTCATTGTATGCTAAGGGGGTTAAATGTCTGAAAATATTCTAAGAGTAAAAGGGACTTAGTCACATTTTGAACCCCTAACCTTTGATGATTTTATTTTCAACCTTCTCGACCTTGGAAAGTTAATTTTTAAGTTGCTTCATGTTCAGGGGAGAAAAAGGGATGTGTCGATGAATTTTTGAATTTTTGGACAATTTTATAGGTGTGTTTGGATGTTGGAAATAGTGAAATGATATGAATTCGATGTGTCGCATTGATGTCACGCCAATGAAGCAATGAACTGATGCGATATCGACGCGTCGCATCGGATAGCGGGTCGGTGCTCAGTTCGTGAATTCTTTTAAATAATTTTCCTTGGGGTGGGAAATTAAGTCTTTTTCCTCATGTCATAACTCTGCATAACACGATATTAAAAGGTGTTTAGGGCAAAATACATCAGTAAACCACTCATATTCTCTCAACACAAACCCTAAGTTCCCTTCCATAGATCAAGAACTGTTCCTCTAAGTCAAGATCTTTAAGAAAGGAGTAAAGGCTAGGGGTCCACTCTTCAAAACTACTAATATAAGATATGTGGGACTACATTAAAAACCTTGGGCATAAGTTTAAATATTTTGTTAAGATTAAAGATCCCCAATTTTGATTTATAATGAAGTATATGATATGATTCTTGAAGATTATACATCATGAGATTATTTTGATGGAAATATATGATGATTTGAATTATGTTTCACGGAAATTAAATTATAACTATATATATATATATATATGATTTTGTGCACATTTGTAAGATTAATTGAGAGCATGAGTATGAATCCCCTCTCTTGTTGTGAACTAAAGTTTACATTATTCAGTGTGAATGATTTGAAATGAATGTTTTAAGATTTGAAAATGATCTTCTTAAATATCATGGTGTTTGATATGGTTTATATAGGATGAGAGGGACTTTCTCGCTATAACTATATTCTTTCTTTAAAAGCAAAAGAATTACATGTGATTGACTAAATTGACATGGCCACCACATGTTTTGAATCTTGCAAATAGATGAAAAATGTCAGTTTTCTTGAGACTTCAAAGTGATGACTCTATTGTGGTGTTGTGAATCTTAGGTGGTTATGTGCATGTTTTATACATGATGGGCTATGAATTTGATATGATATTGACTTGCAAGTCAGGGTATGACGATAACCGGTGAGGACACGCCCTTAATAGAAAAAGTGTTGATCATTTTGAAAGCATGAATCATGAGTTTGATTGATTAAAATTTGGGCTTAAGAGAGCTAATTGGTTATACAAAGAAGGTGTTTAAGTGTAAGGGCTCATCGTTGGAAATCGTAGTTGCTGATATGGGTATTATCCTGTAAGGGGGATAATATGGACGTTATGTAAGGGTGATGCCACGGTATACTTGTAAGGGAGTATACCATATTACTAAAACTCTAATTCTTACGGCACACTTGGATTGGAGGCTTGGCCGCTGAGTCAATGGCGGATTTCATATAGCCCATGGAATTACAGAATGTAGGGTGTACCAATCATCTCAGAAGAATAACAATGAGTGAGTTAAGGTTGTCAAGAACTACATTGAAATTATTAAGTATGCCCCTGTATTTTACTTACACAATGTTTACTATTATTACAATATTCTCTCATCTATATTTGTATAAAAATATGCTATTTTGAGTTGTTTCACATACCAGTACAATTGTATTGACCTCCTATATTTCAGGGTCTAGGGCTCAGTCTAAGGGTCCTGCTAAGCCGTAGATTTGTTTTAGACAGAAGTAAAGTGTAAATTTGGTAAGCCTTCTCTATTTTGGATGGCCTATCTCATTTCAGACATACATTATTTATTTTGATTTAGGTCCACTAGGGGCCTTAACCCAGTTTCAGATAGTTTATCTATTTTCGTATGCAATAGAGATTTCGCAAACTGATATAGATGTTGTCTAAATGTTGATAGAATTTCTTCAAAAATGCTAATTTAGGTTTAGAGTTTAACCATGGTTCTGTGATGTCGTTATTTTCGTATTTTATCTTAGCATATGAACGGAGTATGATTGAAAGTTAGAAGGGCTCTCAAGCCTTCATGGTTCAGGATGCCCATCGTGGAAAGGACCTATTTTGGGTCGTGACAAACTTGGTATCAAAGTACGGTTCATGGTCCCAGGGTGTCTTCGAAATTGCGTTGAGTAGAGTCTTTTTTAAAGGTGTGTAGAACGCCATACTTATGAGCAAGAGGATACTAGGTGTTTAGGAATTCCCTCTTCTTTGTGATTTAGTTCATGTCGTGGAGTCTAAAATGTCCCCAAATCACTGGTCTTCTGTATTTCAAAAAAGCTATCATGCCTCCACGTTGCTCTAATGATCAGAACGCCCAAACTGAAGATGTCCATTCCACCCATGGGATAAAGACACATAATAGGGCTCACACTCTTAAATTTGTTTTTGCTCTGGGAGTCCTTCTTGTCCAGAACAGTCCACCCAGGGCTCCCCGATCTGGGACTAACCATATTTAACCCCTCAAGAGGGAGATATTAAATGCTGAGTTCAGACAGTCAATGCATATAATTACATAGTTAGTGGTTTCCCAGACCCGACGATCAGAGGATGTTGGGTCTGCATAAGGTACATTCAAGATGACATGGGTGGGTCAATTTATAAGGTTGAACCCGCCTAATTTTATGGGTACAAAGGTGGAGGAGGATCCACAAGAGTTTGTGGATGAGATGGAGAATATGTTTAGGGTAATGCACGTAGATAAAGTGAAAGGGGTTGAACTAGCGGCTTATCAAATTAAGGAGGTAGCAAATCATTGGTATAATGAGTGGGAAGATTCAAGGAGTGAGAATACTGAGCCTTCTGTGTGGGGCAAATTTGTGGAAGCCTTCTTGGACTAATTTTTTCCTCAGGAGTTTAGAGAGTCCAGGGTTGAAGAGTTCATGAACTTAAAGCAAGGAAAGATTAGCGTCAAGGATCAAACCCTAAAATTCAATCAACTATCCCATTATGCTCCAGAGTTAGCAGGAAATATAAGAGCCCGTATGAGGAAGTTTGCATCTATCCTTTCGGATGACTTAGTGTTGGAGTGCAAAGGGGCATTGTTGAACAGAGATATGGACTTCTCTAGTTTTTCAGTTCACATGCAATAGATTAAAGAGAAGAAAAAGAGGGTTGCTGAAGCCAAAGAGAAAGACAGACGGGCCAAGAGGGCCAGTACAACAGAATAGAACCATAGTCAACACCAAGATAGTAATTGGGGTAACAGGTGGTCGAGGAAAAAGTTCTGGGAAATGCTCAGCATGCAGCCAGTGCCCCAGCGCCCAAACCTCCAGCAAATCAATGGTTTTAGGATTTCCAGCCAAGCAATAGACTAAGAGTATGGGGTACTCAGTCACAAGGGAGTGTGGCTAATTTATATAGGCAGTATCCTCATTACAGTATCTATGGGAAAAATCATTCGAGAAGGTGTATTTATGGTGAGCGTGTATGTTATACTTGTGGTCAGACGGGTCACTTAGAGAGGGATTTCCTGACAGTGAATGGTAATGTTGGGGGAACTAAGTCTCAATCTAATTCTTCCGCCCCACCACTACCTCCTAAAGGCGCTACTTCAGCTATCGAAAGCAGTTGCAAGCGGTTATATGCTTTGTCTAACCTCCAGTATGTAGAGGCCTCTCCAGATATATTCACGGGTATGTTGCAAATCTTCTCCCATGATGTGTATGTGTTACTTGACCCCGAGTCTACCTTGTCTTATGTGACTCCATATGTGGTAGTCGGTTTCAGGTTTAAGCCCGAAGTTATTGTAGAACCTTTCTCTATTTCCACTCATATAGGTAATTCTGTTATAGCTAGAAGGGTATATAAAAATGTTGTTGTGTCTGTGTGTAGCCGTGAGACTGTGGCATACCTCATAGAGCTTGATGTGGTTGATTTTGATGCTATTTTAGGAATGGACTGGCTCCATTCATGTTATGCCACGCTAGACTGTAGAACCTGAAGGTTACGTTCTCTTTTTTGAATGGACCAGTGATAGAGTGGGAGGGATATTCTTTAGCACCTAAAGGTAAATTCATATCTTGCCTCAAAGCCCATGAGTTTATTTCCAAGAGTTGTTTGTATCATCTTATTTGAGTTGAAGATTCTAATACTGAGAGTCCTTCTCTTAAGTCTGTCCCCATGGTTAATGGATTTCTAGAAGTCTTTCCTGATGATCTCCCAGGTATACCACCTGATAGGGAGATAGATTTTGGTATTGATTTATTATCGGACACCCGTCCTATTTCTATTCCGCCATATAGAATGGCACTTGCTGAACTAAAAGAGTTGCAAGAGCAAGTAGCAGATCTTCTTGATAAAGGCTTCATCCATCCTAGTGTTTCTCCCTGGGGCGCACCTGTACTTTTTATACATAAGAAAGATGGTTCCCTCCATATGTGTACAGACTACCACCAGCTGAATAAGGTTATGGTCAAGAATAAATATCCCCTTCTTATAATTGATGATCTCATTGACTAACTTCAGGGTGATAAGTACTTTTCAAAAATAGACCGTTGTTTAGGGTATCATCAGTTAAAGGTTAGGGAGGCTGATATTCCAAAAATAGCTTACCGAACCCGATATGGCCATTATGAATTCTTAGCCATGTCCTTCGAATTGACTAACGACCCTGCAGCCTTCATGGGCCTAATGAATAGGGTGTTCCTGCAGTTTCTAGATTTTTTCATCATAGTTTTCATTGATGACATTTTGATTTATTCTAGGAGTAAAGAGGATCATGCCAGTCACCTCTAAATTATCCTTCAGACCCTCAAAGATCATAGATTATATGCAAAATTTCCCAAGTTTTAATTCTGGCTTAATGCTATTGCTTTTTTAGGCAAATTGTGTCTAGTAAGGGAATTAAAGTTGATCCCCAAAAGATTGAGGCGGTGAGTAAATGGCCTAGACCCACGACTCCAACTGATATTTGAAGTTTCTTAGGTTTAGTGGTGTATTATAGAAGGTTCATAGAAATTTTTTCTTCCATAGTTGCTCCACTTACTAGGTTGACACAGAAAAAGGTGAAGTTTGTGTGGTATGACTCTTGTGACAATAGCTTTGAAAAATTAAAGCACAAGTTGACTACTGCACCTATTTTGACCCTTCCTGAGGGTACAGAGGGTTTTGTGGTATATTGTGATGCATCCTGGGTGGGACTTGGGTATGTACTTATGCAGCATGGTAAGGTGGTAGAGTACGTAACTAGGCAGTTGAAGGTGCACAAGCTAAACTACCCCACCCATGGATTGGAACTAGAGGTTGTGGTATTTGCACTTAAGATATCGTGACACTATCTTTATGGGGTACATGTTGATATTTTCACTGACCATAAAAGTTTATAGTATGTTTTCTCGCAGAAATATTTGAATCTTAGGAAAAGGCATTGGTTGGAACTATTGAAGAATTAGAGATGAGCTTGCACTATCATTCGAGCAAGGTGAATATGGTGGTTGACGTCCTCAGCAGATTATCTAAGGGCAGTCTTTCTCATGTTGAGAAAGGGAAAAGGGAGATATTGAGAGATATCACTGGCTAGCTAATCTAGGGATGGAACTTCTGGATTCCGAAGATAGAGGATTAATTGTGCATAAGATAGAAAAATCCTCCTTATGTGTTGAAGTGAAGGAGAAGTAGGCCGAGGACCCCATTTTGATGCAGATTAAGAAAGATTTAGGTCAGCAGAAAGTGTGTCTTTTTAAATTGGCGGTGATGGAATTTTGAGATATCAAGGTAGGGTCTGTGTGCCAGATGTGGATGGATTTCGAAAAAGAATTCTTGACAAAGTACACACTTCGAGGTGTATTGTTCACCTAGGCTCTACTAAAATGTACCATGATCTTAAAACGTTATATTGGTGGAATAATATAAAACGTGATGTGGCTAATTTTGTTTCCAACTTCTTAAATTGCCAATAAGTTAAAGTGGAACATTTGAGACTAGGTGGGACTTCCCAATAGATAGCTTTGCCTTTGTAGAAATGGGAGATGATCAATATGGACTTCATCACAGCATTTTTGAGGTGCCAAAACCATTATGACTCCATTTGGGTAATTGTGAATCAGCTGACCAAGTCAGCACACTTTTTGCCTGTGAGGACTAACAACTCGAGAGATGATTATGCCAAACTGTATATTGAGGAAATAGTTCATTTTCATGGGGTACCAGTATCCATTATATCCGATTGAGGTACGCAATTCTCTTTGCAATTTTGGAGATCTTTTCAGAGGGGTTTAGGTACCCAAGTAAACCTGAGTACTGCATTCCACCCTCAAATGGATGGGAAAGCTGAGTGCACCATTCAAACCCTTGAAGACATATTAAGGGCTTGTGTAATTAATTTCAAAGGCAGTTGGATATATCAATGTCCATTGATAGAGTTTGACTACAATAATAGTTACCATACCAGTATGAAGATGACCCCTTTTAAGGCACTTTATGGGAGAACATGTAGATCACCAATTAGGTGGTATAAAGTGGGTAAAACCCGATTGTTTGGGTCTGATCTTGTCCATCAAGTAATAAAGAAAGTGAAAATCATTATAGAATGACTCAAGATAGCTCAGAGTCGTCAGAAGTCCTATACCAATGTTATGAGAAGGTAGTTAGAATTTGATGTTGGTGATTGGGTGTTTCTAAAAATCTCCAATATGAAGGGAGTTATGCGGTCTGGGAAGAAAGGGAAGCTGAGTCCTCACTATATTGGACCATATTAGATTCTGAGAAGGATTAGAGGGGCCACTTATGAGTTAGAGTTGCCCATAAATCTGACTTCTGTTCATCCCATGTTTCATGTGTCCATATTGAATAAGTGTGTTGGAGATCATTTTCTTGTGTTTCATGTAAAGGAGATCAAGGTGACTGACTCCTTAACCTGCTGCTATTCTGGATCGCCGAATTTGAAAGTTGAGGAGCAAGGAAATAGCTTCGATTAAGGTGTTGTGGAAAAATTAAAAGTTGAAGAAGATACTTGGGAATCGGATAACGATACACAAACTAGATATCCAAACCTTTTTGAGTTAGTGGGTGACGACATAGAAGGTTCCACTTCTTTACTCTCTATATTCTTCTTTCTTTTCCTTAGCATGTTTAAAATCGTTATTGTCTGTATTCTAAGCCATCATTCGGGGACAAATGATCCCAAGGGGGGATAATGTAATGTACCATGATGTCCTCGACTAAATACCTCATTTCATTGTATGCTAAGGGGGTTAAATGTATGAAAATATTCTAAGTGTAAAAGGAAATTAGTCACATTTTGAACCCTGACCTTTGATGATTTTATTTTTTACCTTCCTGACCTTAGAAAGTTAATATTTAAGTTGTTTCATGTTCGAGGGAGAAAAAGGGATATGCTGGGGAAATTTTGTATTTTTCAGACAACGTTAGAGATGTGTTTGGACGTTAGAAATAGTGAAATGATGTGAAGTCGACGTATCGCATCGATGAAGCAGTGAACCGATGCGATATCGATGCATCGCGCGCATCAGTGCACAGTTTGTGAATTCTTTTGAATAACTGGCCTTGGGGAGGACAATTCAGTCTTTTTCCTCATGTCATAACTCTGCATAACATGAGATTAAAAGGTGTTTAGGGAAAAATACATCAGAAAACCACTCAAATTCTCTCAACACTAACCCTAACTTCCCTTCCATAGATTAAGAACTCATCTTCTAAGTCAAGATCTTCAAAAAAGGAGTCAATGCTAGGGGTCCACTCTTCAAAACTACTAATATAAGGTATGTGGGACTACTCTAAAAACATTGGGCATAACTTTAAATATTTTATCAAGATTAAAGATCCCCAATTTTGATTTATAATGAAGTATATGATATGATTCTTGAAAATTATACATTACGGGACTGTTTTGACGGTAATATATGATTATTTGAATAACGTTTCATGAAAATTGAATCATAACTATATATATATAAATATATATATGATTCTATGCATATTGGTAAGATTAATTGAGAGCATGAGTATGAATTCCCTCTCTTGTTGTGACCTAAAGTTTACATTATTCAGTGTGAACGGTTTGAAATGCATGTTTTAAGATTTGAAAGTGATCACCTCAAATATCATGGTGTTTGACATGGTTTATATAGGATGAGAGGGAGTTTCTCACTATAACTATATTCTTTCTTTAAAAGGGAAAGAATTGCATGTGATTGACCAAATTGACCTGAACACCACATGTTTTGAATCTTGCAAATAGATGAATAATGTTTAATTTTCCTTGAGACTTAAAAGTGATAACTCTATTATGTTGTTATGAATCTTGAGTGATCATGTGCATGTTTTATATATGATGGGCTGTGAATTTGATATGATATTAACTTGAAAGTCAGGGTATGACGATACCTGGTGAGGACACTCCCTTAATAGAAAAAATGTTGACCATTTTGAAAGCATGAATCATGAGTTTGACTGATTAAAATTTGGGCTTAAGAGAGCTAATTGGTTACCTGAAGAAGGCATTTGAGTGTAAGGGCTCATCGTTGAAAACCGTATTTGCCGATACGGGTATTATCCTGTAAGGGGATAATATGGACGTCATGTAAGGGTGATTCCATGGTATACTTGTTGGGGAGTATGCCATATTACTAAAACTCCAATTCTTGCGGTACACTTAGATTGAAGGCTTGGCTGCCTAGTCAATGGTGGATTCCATATAGCCCATGGAATTACAGAAGGTAGGGATTACCAATTAGCTTAGAAGAATAACAATGAGTGAGTTAAGGTTGTAGATAACTGCATTGAAATTATTAAGTATGCCCCTGTATTTTACTTACACAATGTTTACTATTATTACAATATGCTCTTATCTATTTTTGTATAAAAATATGTTATTTTGAGTTGTTCACATACCAGTACAATTGCATTGAACCCCTATATTTTAGGGTCTGAGCTATATTTTACGGTCTGAGGCTCAGTGTAAGGGTCCTGCTAAGCTGTGGATTTGTTTCAGACAGAAGTGAAGTGTGCAGTTGGTGAGCCTTGTCTATTTTGGAAGGCGTATCTCATTTCAGACATACATTATTTATTTTGATTTAGGTCCACTGGGGGCCTTGTCCCAGTTTCAGACAGTTTATCTATTTTTGTATGTAATAGAGATTTCACTGACTGCTATAGATGTTGTCTAAATGTTAATAGAATTTATTGATAAATGTTAAGTTGGATTCAGAGTTTGACCATGGTTCTGTAATATCATTATTTCTGCATTTATGTTTGCATATGAATGGTGTATGATTGCAAGTTAGAAGGGCTCTTGGCCCTTCATGGGTCGGGATGCCCATTACAGAAAAGGCCCATTTTGGGTCATGACAAACTTGGTATCAAAGCTTTACGAAATCGTGTCGAGTAGAGTCTTATTTATAGATGTGTAGTGCGCCACACTTATAAGTAGGAGGCTACTAAGCGTTTAGGAATATCCCTCATCTTTGTGATTTAGTTCATGCGGTGGAGTCTAAAATCTCCCCTAATCAATGGTCTTTTGTATTTTAGAAAAGCTATTATGCCTCCACGTTGCTCCAATGATCAGAACGCCCAAATTGAAGATGTCCGTCCCACCCATGGGATAAGGACACATAATAGGGCTCACTCTTTTGAATTTGTTGCTACTCTGGTAGTCCCTTCTGCCCAGACCAGTCCACCTAGGACTCTCCGATCTAGGACTAACCGCACTCAACCCCTCGAGAGGGAGATATCAAAGCTGAGTTCAGACAATCGATGCACATGATTGCACAGTTGGTGGCTTCCCAGACCCAACTATTGAAGGATGTTTGGTCCGCGTCTGGTGCATTCGAGATGACATGGGTAGGTCAGTTTATGAGGTTGAACCCACCTTTGTTTATGGGTACAAAGGTAGAGGAGGCTCCACAAGAGTTTGTGGACGAGATGGAGAATATTTTTAGGGTAATTCATGTAGATAAAGTGGAAGGAGTTGAACTATGTATAATGAGTTTAAAGATTTGAGGGGTGAGAATACTAAGCCTTCTGTGTGGGGCGAATTTATGGAAGCCTTTCTGGACTAATTTTTTCCTCAGGAGTTGAGGGAGTCTAGGGCTGAAGCATTCATGAACTTAAAGCAAAGAAAGATGAAAGTCAAGGAGTACAACCTACAATTCAATCAACTATCCCATTATGCTCTGGAGTTAGCAAGAAATATAAGAGCCCGTATGAGGAAGTTTGCATCTGGCATTTCGGATGACTTAGTATTGGAGTGCAAAGGGGCAATGTTGAACAGCGATATGGACTTCTCCAGATTGTCAGTTCACATGCAGCAAATTAAGGAGCAGAAAAAGTGGGTTGCTGAAGCCAGAGAGAAAGATAGATAGGCCAAGAGGGCCTGACCAGCAGAAAAGAGTCATAGTCAACACCAAGATGGTAATTGGGGTAACAAGTGGCCGAGGAAAATTTTCGGGGAAATGCTCAGCATGCAGCAGTGCCTTAACGCCCAGACCTCCAGCTGATCAGTGGCTTTAGGATTTCCAGCCTAGACATAGACCAAGAGTATGGGGTACTCAGTCATAGGAGAGTGTGGCTCAGTCATATAGACAGTATCCTCATTGTAGTATCTGTGGGAAGAACCATCCGGGCAGGTGTATTTATGGTGAGCGTGTATGTTATACTTATGGTCAGATGGGTCACTTCAAGAGAGATTGCCCAACAGTAAAGGGCAATGTTGGGGGAACTAAGTCACAAGCTAATTCCTCTATGCCCCCCCACCTCCCAAAGGCACTACTTCAGCTACCAGAAGCTGTCGCAAGTAGTTATATGCCTTGTCTAACTACCAGGAAGCAGAGGCCTCTCTAGATGCAGTCACGCATATGTTGCAAATCTTCTCCCGTGATGTATATGTGTTACTTGACCCCGGGTCTACCTTGTCTTATGTGACTCCATATGTGGTAGTCGGTTTTAGGTTTAAGCCCAAAGTTATTCTAGAACCTTTCTCTGTTTCCACTTACATGGGTGATTCTCTTGTAGCTAGGAGGATATATAAAAATTTTATTAGGTCTATGTGTAGCTGTGCTACTATAGAAGACCTCATAGATCTTGATATGGTTGATTTTGATGCTATTATAGGTATAGACTAACTCCATTCATGTTATGCCATGCTAGACTGTAGAACCCGAAGGTTACTTTATCTTTTTCGAATGAACCAGTGATAGAGTGGGAGGGGTATTCTTTAGCACCTAAAGGTAAATTCATATCTTGCCTCAGATCCTGTAAGCTTATTTCTAAGGGTTATTTGTATCACCTTATTCGGATTAAAGATTCTAATATTGAAAGTCCTTCTCTTCAGTTTGTCCCCATGGTTAATGAATTTCCAGAAGTCTTTCTTGGTGATCTCCCAGGGATACCACCTGATAGGGAGATAGAATTTAGTATTGATTTATTACCAAACACCCATCCTATTTTTATTTCGCCATATAGAATAGCTTCTGCTAAATTGAAAGAGTTGAAAGAGCAACTACCAGATCTTCTTTATAAAGGCTTTATCCGTCCTAGTATTTCTCCTTGGCGCATACCTGTACTATTTGTACGTAATAAAGATGGTTCCCTCTATATGTGTATAGACTACCGCCAGCTGAATAAGGTCACTGTCAAGAATAAATATCCCCTTCCTAGAATTGATGATCCTTTTGACTAACTTCAGGGTGCTAAGTGCATTTCAAAGATAGACCTTCATTAAGGGTATCATCAGTTGAAGGTTAGGGAGGCTGATATTCCCAATATAGCTTTCCAAACCCGATATGGCCATTATGAATTCTTAGTCATGTCTTTCGGATTGACTAACGCCCCTACAGCCTTCATGGACCTAATGAATAGGGTGTTCCTCCAGTTTTTAGATCTATTCATCATAGTTTTCATTGATGACATTTTGATTTATTCTAAGAGTAAGGAGTATTATGCCAGTCACCTCCAAATTATCTTTTTGACCCTCAAAGATCATAAATTATATGCAAAATTTTCCAAGCGTGAATTCTGGCTTAATGCTATTGCTTTCTTGGGGTATACTGTGTCTAGTGAGGGAATTAAAGTTGATCCACAAAAGATTGAGGCAGTGAGAAAATGGCCCAGACCCATGACTCCAACCGATATTAGGAGCTTCTTAGGTTTAGTGGGGTATTACAGAAGTTTCGTAGAAAGTTTTTCTTCCATAGCTTCTCCAACCAGGTTGAAACAGAAAAAGGTGAAGTTTGTATGGTCTGACTCTTATGAGAATAGCTTTGAAAAATTAAAGGACAAGTTGACTACTGCACCTGTTTTGACCCTTCCTGATGGTACAGAGGGTTTTGTGGTGTATTGTGATGCATCCCGGGTGGGACTTGGGTATGTACTTATGTAGCATGGTAAGGTGGTTGTGTATCCATCTAGGCAGCTGAAGGTGCATGAGGAAAACTACTCCAAACATGATTTAGAACTAGTGGTTATGGTATTTGCACTTAAGATATGGTGACACAATCTTTATGGGGTACATGTTGATATTTTCACTGACCACAAAAGTTTACAGTATGTTTTCTAGCATAAAGAATTGAATCTCGATCAATGGAATTAGTTGGAACTATTGAAGGATTATGACATGAGCCTGGACTATCATCCGGGCAAGGTGAATATAGTGATCGACACCCTGAGCAGATTATCTATGGGCAGTCTTTCTCATATTGAGGAAGGGAAAAAGGAGATAGTGAGAGATATTCACTGGCTAGCTAATCTAGGTTTACAACTTCTAGATTACGAAGATGGAGGTCTAATTATGCATGAGATAGAAAAATCCTCATTATGTGCTGAAGAGAAGGAGAAGTAGGCCGAGGACCCCATTTTGATGCAAATCAAGAAAGATGTAGGTCAGCAGAAAGTGATGTCTTTTGAAATTGGCGATGATTGAATTTTGAGATATCAAGGCAGGTTATGTGTGCCAGATGTGGATGGATTGCAAAAAAAAACTCTTGATGAAGCGCATACTTTGAGATATATTGTTCACCTAGGTTCTACTAAAATGTACCATGATCTTAAAATGTTATATTGGTGGAATAATATGAAGCGTGATGTGGCTGATTTTGTTTCCAACTTCTTGAATTGCCAATAAGTTAAAGTGGAACATTTGAGACTAGGTAGTACTTCCTAATGGATAGTTTTCCTTTGTTGAAATGGGAGATGATCAATATAGACTTCATCATAGGACTTTTGAGGTCCCGAAACTAGTATGATTCCATCTGGGTAATAGTGGGTCGGCTGACCAAGTCAACACACTTTTTGCCTGTGAGGACTAACTACTTGAGAGATGATTATGCCAAACTTTATATTGAGGAAATAGTTCATTTGCATGGGGCACCGGTATCCATTATATCCGATCGAGGTACACAATTCTCTTTACAGTTTTGGAGATCTTTTCAGAGGGGTTTAGGTACCCAAGTGAACCGGAGTACTGCTTCCACCCTCAAATGGATGGGAAAGCTGAGCGCACTATTCATACCCTTGAGGACATGTTGAGGGCTTGTGTAATTGATTTCCAAGGCAGTTAGGTAGATCGTTTTCCATTGATAGAGTTTGACTACAATAATAGCTACCATGCCAGCATTAAGATGGCCCCTTTTGAGGTACTTTATGGGAAAAGATGTAGATCACCAATTGGGTGGTATAAAGTAGGTAAAATGCGGTTGTTTGAGCCTGATTTTGTCCGTCAAGCAATGGAGAAAGTGAAAATCATTAAAGAACGACTCAAGACAGCTCAGAGTTATCTAAAGTACTATACCAATGTTAGGAGAAGGGAGTTAGAATTTGATGTTGGTTATTGGGTGTTTCTAAACATCTCCCCTATGAAGGGAGTTATGAGGTTCGAGAAGAAAGGAAAGATGAGTCCTCACAATATTAGACCATATTAGATTGTGAGAAGGATAGAAGGGGTCACTTATGAGTTATAGTTGCTCGCAAATCTGGTTTCTGTCCATCACGCATTTCATATGTACATATTGAAGAAGTGTGTTAGAAATGATTCTCTCGTGTTTCCTATAGAGAAGATCAACGTGACAGACTCCTTAACCTATTGTTATTATGGATCGCTAAGTCCGGAAGTTGAGGAGCAAAGAAATAGCTTTGATTAAGGTGTTGTGAAAAAATCAGAAAGTTAAAGAAGCTACTTAGGAATCGGAGAACGATATGCGAACTAGATACCTAAACCATTTTGAGTTAGTGAGTGACGACATGGAAGGTAGCACTCCTTTTCTCTCTATGTTCATCTTTCTTTTCCTTAGCATATTTGAAATCGTGCTTGTCTATATTCTAAGCCATCATTTGGGGATGAATGATCCCATGACAGGGATAATGTAATGCCCTGTGATGTGCTTGACTAAATACCCTATTTCATTATATGCTAAGGAGCTTAAATGTCTAAAAATATTCTAAGTGTAAAAGGGACTTAGTCATATTTTGAACCCCTGACCTTTGATGATTTTATTTTTGACCTTCTCGATATCAGAAAGTTAATTTTTAAGTTATTTAATGTTCGGGGGTAAAAAAGGGATGTGTCGGGGAATTTTCATATTTTTCAAACAATTTTAGAGGTAAGTTTGGACGTTGGAAATAGTGAAACGATCCAAATTCGACTTGTCACATTGACGATCGCATCGATGAAGCAGTAAACCAACGCGATATTGATGCATCGCATCGGATGGCGCGTTGGTGCCCAGTTCGCAAATTCTTTTAAATAACTGGCCTTGGGGAGGGAAATTCAGTCTTTTTCCACGTCATTACTTTACATAACACAAGATTAAAAGGTGTTTAGGGTAAAATACATCAGAAAACCGCTCATATTCTCTCAACACAACCCCTAACTTCCCTCTCATAGATCAAGAACTCTTCTTCTAAGTCAAGATCTTCAAGAAAGGAGTCAAGGTTGGGGGTCCACTCTTCAAAACTCATAATATAATGGTATGTAGGACTACTCTAAAAACTTTGGGCATAAGTTTAAATAATTTGTCAAGATTAAAAATCCCAAATTTTGATTTATAATGAAGTATATGATATGATTCTTGAAGATTTTGCATCATGGGACTGTTTTGATGGAAATATAAGATTATTTGAATTGCATTTCATGGAAATTGAATTATAACTATATATATATATATATATGATTTTATGCATATTTGTAAGATTAATTGAGAGCATGAATATGATTCCCGCTCTTGTTGCGATCTAAACTTTACATTATTCAGTGTGAACGATTTGAAATGCATGTTTTAAGATTTGAAAGTGGTGTTTGACATGCTTTATATAGGGTGAGAGAGAGTTTTTCACTATAACTATATTCTTGCTTTAAAAGGAGAAGAATTGCATGTGATTGACTAAATTGACATGACCACCATATGCTTTGAATTTTACAAATAGATAAAAAATGTCTAAGTTTTCTTGAGACTTCAAAGTATAACTCTATTGGGGTGTTATGAATCTTGGGAGGTCAAGTGCATGTTTTATATATGATGGGCTATGAATTTGATATGATATTAACTTGAAAGTCAGGGTATGACGATACCTGGTGAGGACACGCCCTTAATAGAGAAAGTGTTGATCATTTTGAAAGCATGAATCATGAGTTTGACTGATTAAAATTTGGGCTTAAGAAAGCTAATTCGTCACCCGAAGAAGGCATTTGAGTGTAAGGGCTCATCGTTAGAAACCGTAGTTGTCGATACGAGTATTATCCTGTAAGGGGGATAATATGGACGTCATGTAAGGGTGATGCCATGGTATACTTGTTAGGGAGTATTCCATATTACTAAAACTCCAATTCTTGTGGCACACTTAGATTAGAGGCTTGGCCGCCTAGTCAATGGTGGATTCCATATAGCCCATGGAATTACAGAAGGTAGGGATTACCAAATAGCTTAGAAGAATAACAATGAGTGAGTTAAGGTTGTAGATAACTGCATTGAAATTATTAAGTATGCCCCTGCATTTTACTTACATAATGTTTACTATTATTACAACATTCTCTCATCTATTTTTGTATAAAAATATGCTATTTTGAGTTGTTTCTCATACCAATACAATTGAATTGACCCCATATATTTCAAGGCCTGAGGCTCAGTCTAGGGGTCCTGCTAAGCCGTAGATTTATTTCAGACAGAAGTAAAGTATGCAATTGGTGAACCTTCTCTATTTCGGAAGGCCTATCTTATTTCAGACATATATTATTTATTTTGATTTAGGTCCACTAGGGGCCTTGTCCCAGTTTTAGATAGTTTATCTATTTTCTTATGTAATAGAGATTTCATTGACTGATATAGATGTTGTCTAAATGTTAATAGAATTTCTTCAAAAATGTTATGCTAGGTTCATAGTTTGACCATGGTTTCGTCATGTCGTTATTTCCGCATTTTATCTTTGAATTGTATATGATTACAAGTTAGAAAGGCTCTCGGGCCGTCATGGTTTGGGATGCCCATCACGGCCAAGCCTCATTTTGGGTCGTGACACTTTTGGTAGTTTGGTGTATGCAATGGTCTGTACAAGACCATATATTACTCGTGTTGTTGGTATTGTTAGTCATTTTCTTTCTAATTTGAGAAGAGAATATGGGAATGTTTTGAAGTGGATTATGAGATATTGTTGTGGCACTTCTTGTCTAAGTTCTTTTTTTTATATAGGGAAGCCTATTCTTTATGGTTATACCGATGCAGACATGACAGGTGATGTTGATACTCATAAATATACTTCAGGGTACTTGATTACTTTTGCAGGGGGAGTTTTTTCTTGGTGATCTAGGTTGCAAAAATGTATTACTTTATCTACTACAAAAGTTGAGCTTATTGCTGCCATTGAAGCTTGTAAAGAGTTTCTATAGATGAAGTAATTCCTGGGGGAACTTGGTTGTGCTCAAGATAGGTATGTGCTTTATTATGATAGCCAAAGTGCTATGCATTTTGGTAAGAATTCTACATTTCATGGTCGGTCTAAACACCTTGATGTGAGATATCGCTGAATTCGAGATGTGTTGAATTCTAAGTTTCTTGAACTTGAGAAGATTCATACTGATGATAATGGTTTCGATATGATGACTAAAGCTTTGCCAAGAGGGAAGTTTGAATATTATTGCATGATTGCTGGGATGGCGGTCTTTTCCACATAGTTGTGAGAGGGCGAATATTGGGTTATGGATTTTTCTCAATTCACTATCCACAAAGAGAGTTTCAGCATTCACAAAAGAGAAAGTTGCAGATTTTCTTCCAAAATTGCAGCCCTAGTAGCCAAATTCAAATTGCGATTCCTGCTTTGTTTCTTGTTCGATTGAGCTGACATAGTTGGAATTAGCGGCAAGCATTTATTTTTCATTCGTGAACTTCTTAAGCTTTTGTGAAAAAGCATCTACAAGGGGAACATTCAAAGGTCAAAAAGTTATCTACAGTATGAAGGCTCAGATTTGGTCATTTTTACCCCGTAAACCTCAGATAGTCTGAAGGTGTGCTTCTCAAAAAGTTACAAATATTAGATGAAGGACGGTGATCTTCCATAGGTGTGCTTCAAATAGTTTAGGTTGATGTTACACTGATATCAACATGATGACGTAACACTAATATCATGCGGATTCACACAAAAGAGGAGCATGGGCAGTTGAGGTAAATATTTTCAACTACGGGGGCATTAAAGGCAAATAAAATACATTTGGACAATTGTGGTATAGTTTTCCCTTGATTTATAGTGCACAATTAAAGAAAGGACTCAATTTTTAGGAATTATAACATGTTGCCAAACTAATTCATGATGGTCCAAAAGATCTAACAAGGACCAAAATTACTAAAGAAAAGGACATTAGAGTTGGGACAATCTTTCAAATTTTAACCAGAGATGACAACTTTCCATTGTTTCACACTAAAGTAGGCCTTTATCCTCTAACCAACTTCACCATTAAAATCCCAGTGTCCATCCTCCTAATGAAAATTCTCAAAATATTAAAGTTGTATTATTGTTCTTGAAACCAAGCTCTCTACAGTAACACCCAGAATCTAGTACCCAGAACGCTACACGGTGATTATGACCCTGAAGGACCATAAGCTAACCCATAACTGATATCTGTACCTGAACACTGCATAATATACTGTATAAATAAAGAAATAAAGGTTTTAAGGCTATAAGGTTCAAAACTGATAAAATAATCTCTGAATTATATGGTATCACAATACCAAAACAAAACCTGAAATAAACTGTCTAAACATGATAGTCTGGAAAGCCTCTAACTAACTGAACTGTCTGAATAAGGAGTTGATAGGACATGTCCCCAACTAACTCCAACTACTAAAATAAATTAATTAATGAGATAATAAAGTAATGGTCATGCCCTCAAAGGATGAGGACTCACTGCTAACTCTGACTATTGAGACTGGCATGCTACTGATGCTCTGGAGCTCGTGCTTCTGAACCTATGGTATAAAATACCATAGCGCAAATGCGTCAGTATATTTGAATGTACTGGTATGCATGTGAGGTAGGCTAAATGCAAAAGGGTTCACATGCATGAACTATACTAACTAACTGAATAACATGGGCATAAGAATACATGCATGAATACATAATAACTGTAACTGAGTTCATGATAACATGATTGCTAAGCATGAGTAATGATAACATAAGATATTTATAACTGTATAACTGAAATAACTAATACTGAGCGATTGTATCTGACAGTCTAGTTTCTAATGGAACTAGCTAAGTTTCATTTTGTTCTGGGTTGACTGTATCTGACAGTCCTAAATTCTGTAGAACTATCTGAGTTCTATTACTGAGACTGAATGACTGTATCTGACCATCCTAGTTCTGTAACTGAAACTGTGGGAAGTAGTCATCTAACCGACATGCCCCAAATAATACAATATAGTTGAGTTGGGGTCTAATCTATAACCCCAATTGGAAGGGTGCCAATACCGCACCACTGGTAAGAACAATCTGTGAGTAACCCTCCTATAACAGGTAACTATAGTAAGAATGGTAGGAACCCTCATATAATAGGTTAAGCCACCTCATCTACCCTCATATAACAGGCTATGATGTCTCAACCTACGCCAGCTACATAGTTTTGGAACACAAGGATTACTTCTAAGAATCACACCCTCATATAACAGGTAGGTTCCTATCCTTGGATTTGCTCGATGCTAATTTTTACTCCAATCTGGATAGACACTGAACATGATTAACTGAACTGACTGGACTAATATAACTGAGTTCCGTTGACAGACGGAATACTACTGAGATACTGAGTTTTCCTGAGTCATGAGACTGACTGAATTTTATGGATCATGGCTTAACTTAGATTATCTTAAAAACATGACACTGATTCTAGGCACATAGCTAAATTTTTGGGTACAGGTGCCCCCAGGACTCGATGGGAAGAAACTGACAAAGCATGACTTTCTTGAATACATAACCACATCAGCAATCTGTAATATAATAAGTTGGAGAATTCATGAAGTACAAGTTCTAAAGCACCACAATGGCCACACTTATATCCATAACTCATTGACTTAGACATTCCATCAAACACTTGACATGCATGAACTTGTACATGAATGGGGATTTCATATTATTATACTAGTATGGCACTTTTCCTTCACATAGGCATTTACTGAAACACATGGGGAGCATGCTTTGGTTATACAATTATCAACACATCTAATAATTATGGATACATCAATCAACTTGTAAATCGAAGGGGGTTTATCATGGTTATTATGCAAATCTTCATATACTAGGGTCAATCATTGGAAAAATATAATTTAAATCATAAATCAAAACCCCACAACATCATGAACATGAATTTCAATTCTATTTAAATCATGAACATCATAAATACACAAATCTTATATTTTGAAAAGAGATTCTTGAGCTTCATGGGTGAAAGGGACCAATGAATCAACACATGACATACCTGGGTTGCGAGTTTCTTGAAGTTCTTGGACTTGAGGAACTTGAATCTCTTAGTTTCTTGAAGAATGTTTGGATCTTGTTTCTTGGAGATTATCTTTGAGAGAAACCCCTAATTTGATGTCGTAAATGGATAATGAACTTGTGAGCCTTGATCAGATATAATAAGAGGTTAAAATGGGTGGAAAAGACCCAAATACCCTTTTAAAAATGAATTTAAAATAAATGAACGAACTATATAATGGTGGATGCGATGGTCCATTGCCGGGTCGACGGTTCTCGGTCCTGGCCGCGCATCAGGGCAGAATAAAGGTTCACTGCATCTACTGCGATAACTTAGGTGACAGTCTGTCGCTAGCTCAACGGTCTATCGGCTTGAGCTGTCACCCTTAGGCAGAAGTTGGTCTCACTACCTCCGCTGTGATGGCTTGGGCGATGGTCCATTGCTAACTTGATGGTCCGTCGACCCTCACCATCGCACCTGAGCAGTTTTGACTGCTTTCTGTAAAACATCCATAACGTTCTACCCCGATATCGAATTTAGACAAAATTCGTATCATTGGAAAGATAATTCAATTTTTCATATGACAAAAAGTGAAAATCTTAAAAATTCCATTTATATAAAAGTGGATTAATCTTTCAAAGTAAGTTTCAAATATACTTGGGATGATTTCAAGCTAGGTAAAAGTACGGGGTATTACAATATCGCCCCCTTGAGAACATTCGTCCTCGAATGAGACTGAGTGAGAGGGGAGAAGATAAACTGACGTACATACTAAACATGAATAACTGGAATATGATCTCATGACTGACATGACTGATAACTAAATATATCATACCGAACATGCATATCTGATGCATGTGTAACTAATTCATGAATGCATGATTGAGTGTTCTGATAAACCAAGGTTCTCATGATAACACTCAACTTACACATCAATTTAGTGCAAGACGGTCGTCATCAATATATTTACCCAACTTTGGAGACGGGGTCGAATCCACAAAGAACAATGTGACTGGCGATTAAACTAATTTGAAACTATACCTACAAGTTGAATTCAAACAAATGATACAAAAAGATAAAATGGGGGTTATTAGTTTAGCAAGTAATTATTCGTCACTTTAGCTTCAGTGTTTGTAATGAAGAGTTTATGGAAAAACTAAAATTATGTTCACTAGGGGTTTTGGTACTTGACAGATGCTAATAGTGATTCAAGATTCTCAGGATAGGTAGGAACAACAGATTGTCTTTATCGAAGTTATGCCTAAATGTCTCTCGACCTACTTAAGAATTTAATTACCTAATCCTATCAGACTTAGGGAATTTATATTTACTGACCAGACTTTACCTCAGGTTAATCAACCTTGTTACAACGTCAATTATTAAATGGAAGTTTTTAGTGCTTCCAAGTCCCTGTTTATAATTCACTTCCCACTATAATTTATTTCTTTCTCAAGCAAATCAAAGCAAGCGTTATCTATCATTTGCAATCAATAGACGATAATTAAAATCTCGGAATTATCAAAGAGTCCTACTACCTTTTGAATCTTGAACACTTAGCACCTTATCAAGACTTAACCCTAGACCCCATAATTCAGGTTAGAGGGGTTTAGCCATAATTAAGGTTAGAGAGGTTTAGCCACTCATGATGTAATGATCGAAACTACTAGTTGGATTCATGATTTGAAAGATAAACTTACCACAAAATGAAAAGTAACCAGTGATTCTCAGATTGGATCACAATAAAAAACCCAACATATTGATAAAATCTCTTCAGAGTAATTGCTTTTTCAAGCCAAGAACTAGAGAGAGAAAATAACAAAATATGTGTCTCCAAAACTCAAGTTTTATCCCCCCCAAGAAAACCCTAAACAAGACTTTAAATAGTTCAGCCTAAATAAGGACACAAAATCATAGAGTTTAATAATCCCTCGAATTAGGTGACAACATTTGTGACAACCTATCAGGAGGCTGACGACTTGTCACAAATGTCGCCAGCTCCTCTTTGATTTTGATGCTCGTTGCTTTAGGCTGACGACAAACTGTGATGTCCTATCAACTCCTTGATGACTTATCATGAATGTTGTCAAGTCTCTACCTCAGTTCTCATTTCTGCCTTAGGCTGACGGCAATTTCGATGACCTATCAGCTCCTTGATGGCTTATCACAAAATGTCATCACAGCTCTCAACTCAGGTCCATTCTCTGTCCAAGGCTGACGATGAAGCTAATAACTTATCACAGGGCTAACAACTTATCATAAATGTCATCATCCACACTTCTCTTCTAATTACTTCAGATTTCACTTCTTTTGCTTCCATCCTTGTTGGTTCTCTAGCATCTTAGCTTGTACTGCAAAATAAAACATAAAACAATCAAAAACGACAAAAGTTGCTTAAGACTTTGCAATTATTCTAAGTTGAAAACCTCAAATGTGTTAGCATTATCTCACACATCAACACTCTCAACTTAAAACAATTGCTTGTCCTCAAGCAACTCAACACAACTAAGAGACTACAAAGTATATTTGGCAGTCAATCATCTATATCATCTTAAAACACTTTCACCATCTCCAAGGTCAATCAATTCAAGAACAACTGAGTATATTTTTGAAGAACACTAATAAAACACACATGAATCAAGATACGGCATTAATTCAGCTATAACAACCATGCATAGACCAGTATTACACTCTCCAAATAAGTTAGCAACTAGAAACATATCTCGGGTGCCCTCACAGCAAAGCAATCCCCCTTATCTCATATCAATAATCATATATGTAACCATGGGGGACAATTAAAACACTATTCTCAGAACAAAGTTCCAACCAATGTATGCCAAATACCATAGGCTTGCCCTTATTTTCATTACCAAGGCTTTCAAACAGGTCAGCTAGGATCACTATAGGTCTTCTTTTTGGCTTGTAATGTAGGCTAGGGGCTGGTATGATACACAAGGATATTTAAAGTAACTAAGCCTCCTTGGCACTGCACTTTTTTTTGGGTATCGCTTATCAACATTTACCTTATTTCTCCCTTTCTTGATTAATGCACATTTAAGCTGGGTGCAGTTTTTATTGATTCATTTTTTTCACAATTTTCTTTTCTCATTCTTTTTCTACCACACCCAGCCTTGCATATTTTTTTTTCAATTTATTACCCTTCTTCATAATCACTTTAAATCACGCACCCCTATGATAGCCACCCTCAGGCTATTTGCCTAAGTCAAAGTACACAATGTCCATGGAGGACCAGGGCCAAAACAGGTTCATTGTGATACGAATGGGAAGGTGATAGGTATAATAAAAAGAATAGGTAGTCAGGCTCAAAATCAGGAACAAGGGATATTATTCACACATGGAAGGTCATATAGGCTAAAATTGGACTAATATCAACAACAGCCTATGATCCTTTCCTAACCGCTATCCTACAACCAAGGAAAGACCAACCGAGCAAGTTCTGGATTTAACACACAATAGGAACTAAATAGTATCTCACACACACATGGCACAAAGGTACATCACAAGCTACTACCCATTTGGTTCATGTAATTGTTAGTAGTGATTATTATGTCACTAGTACTAATTCCATAACAAGATGCACAGTAGTCACACATAAATGCATATCACACAGTTATAAAATAGACCATTGGAGAGGTGTTCAAAAAATAACAAAAACATGTTAACTGCCTAAGGTACTTGTATTTCTCCTTGTCAAATACAATATTTTACAACAAATCACAATACGCCTAAACATTTAGACTCTACTAGGAACAAGACTCCGGGGAAAAGAGCCAAGGTAGCAAAAACCCCAGGAAGACATTAACACCCATAAGTAGACCCACCCTCAACTTAAATCATGAAAGGTCCCCAATGTGTCAAACCAAAATAAGAGAGTTAGAAACATACCTGTGGCACCATGGGTGAGAAGATCTGATGTTAATCACATAATACAAATACAAACAACAAAATACCTTGGGTTGCCTTCCAAGAAGCCCTTAATTTAGTGTCGCAGCACGACATCATTCAGTCATCCTTTATCCCTCCACTTAGACGATTTGAATTGTCAGCCCATCTTTTGATCTTTACTTCTTTTAGGTCCGTTGGGCAAAGGTGAGGGCATGATAAGGAATGTTCTATCACGCAACTTCGAAGACTTGAACCACTTGCCTAATTTTGCATCAAATTTTTGTGTGGGCTCATTGGGAAGCAGTGAGGATCTTAAAAAGCCACTAAATGGACATCGATATTTAGGCTTCTTGGATTTTATGATTGGGGTTGTGGTATACCCTTTTGGAAAGATAAACTCCAAAATGTAAGAATTTTCCTCCTTATTTTCAAAATTCATCATTTGCTTGGGTGATTCGACTTTCATCACATCCACCATGCATAATGTTGAAAAGTGGTTCGAATGAGGACTAACTCTTACTTTTGGAGTAGCATCCCTATTAGTATCTTCACCCCGAAATGGACTAGAGTCTTCACAAGGATTGTGCTTGATTTTTTTCTTTTGCCTCTAGCACCATTTCCCCAATCTTAGCATTATCCCTCATGGTTGCTTTGGTTGGTTGGGAAATCTCCAAGGGTTGATCAACGTCAAGTTCATCATCAGTATAGGATTATTGCTCCTCATATTCACACTCTTTGATTAGTCTAAATAATTCCACAGACAAAATATCATCTAAACATAATGTAGAAGAGTGATTTGGATGATTGACCTTGATATCCATCTCCCCTATCCTTTCTCTTTCCTTGTTAAATGCCCTAATGTTTTGATGTATATCACATATGATATCATTCGTTGTGTCCATATGATCCAACATTAGTTGAAGCATAGCTTCAATGCCACTCTTTTCGGTGCTTCATTATTCCTTTTCTTGACCAAAAGACCTATCAAAATCATAATAAAAACTAGAATTTGGGATAGTACAATGGGGGGAGGGGGAATTTGGGAAATTACTCCAATGTCCATCTTGACTACCACATACAGAACAATCATACTCCTGATAGGATGGAGATGGTGTACATATCTCTCTCTGAGGAGCATATCTACAGTCTTGCCAACAGTGAGGTCCATCACAATATGGACATGGATCATCAAGATAAGATTTCCAACCACCAAGATCATGTTCATTCCATGATGCCAAAGTAGTAAGTAAACTAAAAATAAAAATCTACCTAACACAAGAAATAAAAGTAAACTAAAAACAAATATTTACAAGTTTGAATTCAAGAAAGTAGGCTAGAATTCTAAACCAACTCAATACGCTAAATTGTTCCCAGGAAACGGCGCCATTTTTGGATAATGCTCAACTTACACGTCAATTTAGTGCAAGGCGGTCATCGTCAATATATTTACCCAACTTTGGAGTCAGGGTCTAATCCACGGGGAACAATGTGAGTGGAGATTAAACTAATTTGAAATTATAGCTACAAGTTGAATTTAAATAGATGATACAAAAGGATAAAATGGGGGTTTTTAGTTTAGTAAGTAATTATTGGTCACTTTAGCTTCAGTGTTTGTAATCAAGAGTTTATAGAAAAACAAAAATTATGTTCACTAAGGGTTTTGGTACTTGACAGATACTAATAGAGATTCAAGATTCTCATGATAGGTAGGAACAACAGATTATCTTTATCGAAGTTATGCCTAAATGTCTCTTGGCCTACTTAAGCATTTAATTACCTAATCCTCTCATACTTAGGGAATTTATATTTACTGATCAGAATTTACCTCAAGTTAATCAACCTTGTTACAGCATCAATTATTAAATGGAAGTTTTTAGTGCTTCCAAGTCCCTATTAATAATTCACTTCCCACTATATTTGATTTCTTTCTCAAGAAATCAAAGCAGGTGTTATCTATCATTTGCAACCAATAGACGATAATTAAAATATCGGAATTATCAAAGAGTCCCACTACTTTTTGACTCTTGAACACGTAGCACCTTATCAAGACTTAACCCTAGATCCCATAATTTAGGTTAGAGGGGGTTATCCACTCATGACATAATGATTGAAACAACTAGCTGGATTCATGATTTGAAAGATAAACTTACCACAAAATGAAAAGTAACCAGTGATTCTCAGATTGGATCACAATAAAAAAATCCAAAATATTGATAAAATCTCTTCAGAGTAATTGCTTTTTCAAGCCAAGAACTAGAGAGAGAAAATAACAAAATATGTGTCTCCAAAACTCAAGTTTCATCCCCCCAAGAAAACCCTAAACAAGACTTTAAATAGTTCAGCCTAAATAAGGACACAAAATCACAGAGTTTAATAATCCCTCGAATTAGGTGACGACATTCGTAACAACCTATCAGGAGGCTGATGACTTGTCACAAATGTCGCCAGCTCCTCTTTCCTTTTGATGCTCGCTGCTTTAGGCTGATGACAAACTGTGATGTCCTATCAACTCCTTGACGACTTATCATGAATGTTGTCAAGTCTCTACCTCAGTTCTCATTTCTGCCTTAGGCTGACGGCAATTTTAACGACTTATCAGCTCCTTGATGGCTTATCATAAAATGTCATCACAGCTCTCAACTCAGGTTCATTCTCTGTCCAAGGCTGACGATGAAGCTGATAACTTATCACAGGGTTGATGACTTATCAGAAATATCATCAGCCACACTTCTCTTCTTTCACTTCTTTTGCTTCCATCCTTATTGGTTCTCTAGCATCTTAGCTTCTACTACAAAATCAAAAATAAAACAATAAAAAATGACAAAAGTTGCTTAAGACTTTGCAATTATTCTTAGTTGAAAGCCTCAAATATGTTAGCATTAGCTCACACATCATCTCACAATGAGAATGAATATTTAATGCATGATTATATAACTGAACTAATACATGAATACATGATTGAATATGCAATGATACTTAATACCAAGTTTATAATGAAATTCTAAACATGAAATGGATACCAAGTTTGTCACTGAAATTTGAACATGAAACTAAAAAGCTTAAGGAGAACTATGACCTTGAGCTAGATCTATGTTTACGGAGAAGAGGTGAGGATACTTCATCTGCATGTATTCTTTTGCTTCCGAAGTAGCTCCCTCAACGGATTTATTTCGCCAAAGAACATTGACTAGAGGGACTTCTTTGTTCCTCAGTCTACGAGCTTGATAGTCTAGGATTTTGACTGAAATCTCTTCATAAGAGAGGCTGTTCTGAACATCTATGCTCTGAATAGGGACTACGACTGCTGGGTTACCTATGCACTTCTTGAGAAAAGAGACATGGAAGACTGGATGAACTGAGGCTAAATCTAAAGGCAATTTGAGCACATAGGCTACCTTTCCAAAACGACTGAGAATTTTGGAGGGACCGATATATCAGGGACTGAGCTTTCCCTTATTGCCGAATCTCTTCACTCCCTTCATGGGATAGATTTTTAGATAGATATAATCACTAATCTCAAACTCGAGATCCTTTTTATGCACATCTACATAAGACTTTTGTCGACTCTGAGAATCCCAAATTCTTTCTCTGATTAACTAGACTTTCTCTAAGGCATCAAATACTAAGTCAGGCCCTATGACTGAGGCCTCACTAACTTTGAACCAACCGACTGGAGATTTGCATCTCCTACCAAAGAGAGCTTTGAATGGAGTTATCTTAATACTCGAATAATAGTTGTTGTTGTATGCAAACTCAATCAAGGGCAAGTGGTCATCCCAGCTACCCTTGAAATCAATTGCACACGCCCTTAGCATATCTTCTAACGGCTGAATGGTCTATTTGTCTTGACCATCTGTCTGAGGATAAAAGGTCTTACTGAGATGAACTTAAGTACTAAGACCTTTTGGAATGCTTTCTAGCAATGAGAGATTAACTGGGTACCTTTGTCTGAGATAATAGATAACGGAACAACGTCCAATCTGACCAACTCTTTGATATAGAGTTTGGCATAATCCTCAGCTGAATAAAAGGTATGGACTGGAAGAAAAAGAGCTGATTTGGTCATCCTATATACAATGACCCAAATTGAATCATGCTAGCGATGAGTATGAGGCAAACCCATTAAAAAGTTTATTTTCACTTCTTCCCACTTTTAAGTAGGAATACTAAACCCCTGCATGGACCCACTAGGCTTCTAATGCTCTATCTTAACCTGCTGACATGTAGAGCACCTAGCCATAAACTCTGTAATATCTCTCTTCATCCCACTCCACCAATAGATTTCCCGCAAGTCGCAGTACATCTTTGTGGCCCCTAGATGAATAGAGTAGCGCTTACCATGCACTTTTGCAAGAATTCGCTGCCTTAAGTCATCTACACCTGGAATACACAGACGACCCTGACAACGTAATACACCATATACCCCTTAGGAGAAAACCTTTACTTTCTGATCCTTGACTGACTCTTTTAACTTGAAAAGGTTGGGATCTCTATCTTGCTTTTCTTTCACCTCAGAAACTAGAGATGATTCTGAACTACTCTGAACCCATATGTCACCCTCCTCTGAATCAACTAAGTGAACGTCTAGTCTAGCAAGCTGATGGACTTCTTAAGCTAGCTTTTTCTTACAGTCCTCAACATGAGCAATAATACCCATAGACAGTCTACTGAGAGTGTCAGCCACGATGTTGTCCTTGCCTGGATGATAAAGGACACTCATGTTATAATATTTCAAGAGCTCTAACCACCTTCTCTAATGAAGATTGAGATCTTCCTGAGAAAAGACATACTAAAGGATCTTATGATCCAGGAACAGATCTGCATAAACTTCGTAGAGATAATGCCTCCAAAAATTCAAGGCAAAGACTATGGTTGCTAACTTAAGATCATGAGTAGGATAATCCTTCTCATGGGGTTTAAGATGTCTAGATGCATAGGCTATGACCTTACCATGCTGCATGAGGACATAAACCAAACCTACTCTGGATGCATCATAATCACTATGAACCCATCTGGACCATCTGGAAGAGCTAAGACTGGAGCTGAGATGAGTCAAGTCTTCAGCTCTTGAAAACTCTTCTTGAAAGGATTTGACCTCTAAAACTTGACTTTTTTCTAAGTCAATCTGGACATAGGGGATGCAATAGAATAAAATCCCTCAACAAACCGTCTGTAATGGCTAGCCAAACCTAAGAAACTCCTAATATCTAATGGATACATAGGTCTGGGCTAGTTTTTTACTGCTTTGGTCTTTTAAAGATCAACTCTAATGTCATCACCGAAAATAATATGACTAATGAATGCTACTGACCTTAGCCAAAACTCACACTTACTGAATTTGGCGATCATCTAATGATCTCTGAGGGTCTGAAGTACAATTTTGATAAGGTCTGCATGATCATGCTCACTGTGGTAATAGACCAGAATGTCATCTATGAAGACTATGACTAACATTTCCACGTACTACTTGAACACATGGTTCATCAAGTCCATGAAAGCTGCTAAGGTGTTGGTAAGAACAAAGGACATAACTAAGAATTCAAAGTAACCATAATGAGTATAGAAAGCTATTTTTGGAATGTCACATTCTCTGACTCTGAGCTGATGATAGCCCAATCTAAGGTCTATCTTAGAGAAATAACTGGCACCCTGAAGTTGGTCAAACAAGTCATCAATTCTGGGAAGAGGATACTTGTTCTTGACCGTGACTTTATTGAGCTGACAGTATTCTATACACATTCTAAGATAACCATTTTTTTTGTACATGCATAATACTGGTGCACCCCATGGGGATACACTGGGTCTGAAAAATCCCTTATCTAAGAGATCCTTCAACTACTCTTTCAATTCTCTGAGTTCTGCTGGTGCCATTTTGTATGGAGGAATAGATATAGGTTGAGTATCTAGAAGAAGATCAATGTCAAAGTCTATTTCCCTTTTGGGAGGAATCCCAAGAAGATCTTCGGGAAACACATCTAAATTTTCATTCACGACTGGGACTGAATTAAGACTGGAGTTTCAAAACTAGTGTCCTTAACTTGAACTAAATGATAAACACATCCCATAGATATCATTTTATGTGCCTGAAGGTAGGAAACAAGCTGACCTCTAAAAGCTGAAGTACTATCCCTCTACTCTAGGATAGGTTTATTCAAAAACAAGAACTGGACTATTTTATTTCTACAGTCGACTGTGGTATAGTAGGAATGAAGCCAATCTATGTCGAGAATAACATCAAAATTAGTCATCTCTAATTCGACTAAGTCTGTTGAAGTGACTTTCTAAAATATCATAATCAGACAGTTCCTGTATACCCATTGTGCTATGATAGTTTTACCCACTAGGGTAGAGACTGAGAAGGGCTCTACTAAAATTTTGGGACTGACTCCAAAACCAACTGCTATATAGGGAGTAACAAAAGACAAAGAAGCTCTTGGATCTAGCAAAGCATAAACATGCACATGAAATATCTATAACGTACCAGTAACCACATCAGGAGAATTTTCCTGAACTTCACTAGACTGGAGATCATGAAGTTAATTTAGGTATCGCCCACTAGTAGCACTGGAGATGACACCCTACTGGTTTGGGCGATTGGAATGAGCTGAGGAATGGTTCTGCTGACCTTGAGGACCTGGCTGAGGACACTCTCTGACTCTATGGCCTAGCTTGCCACATCCAAAACAAATACCACTGCCAGCTCTGAAAATACCCTAATGATACTTGCCACAAATATGGAAAAGAGGATAGGTACGGGCAATGCGACCACTGCCCTGAGACTTAGAGCCTGGCGCTCCATCTTTGTCACCGTCTCTGAATCTAGAAGCTGGAGAACTAGCTAAAGATGGAGTTGGAATTGCTCACTTACGACCAAACTGAGAATGGTTTCCTACTTCTGATTTAGGCTGAGCAAAGTTAAAACTACCTGTCCTTTCTCTCTTATTCTGCTTTTCCCTTATCTTAATATTTTGCTCCTCTATCTGTTGATCATGAGTCATAAGCCTGGCTATATTTATGTCACTATTCAACATCGCAGACCTACACTCATTGACCATACTATAATTCACCCCAGAGACAAACTTACTCATCTTAGCCCTTCTATCTGCAACCACATGAGCAGTATATCTGGCTAATTGAGTAAACTTAAGAGAATACTCTTTCACTGTTATGTTGGCTTACCTAAGGTTGATAAATTCAAACACCTTAGCCTCTCTCAGCTTTAGGAGAAAGAACCTATCTAAGAATGCGGTGACAAACTTCTCCCACTCAATAAGCCCAGCATCATCTAGCCTTTCTAACTTACACTATTTAAACCAAGTGTGAGCAATATCTTACAACTGATATATAGCTAACTCAACACTCTCACTAGGAGTCACCCCCATGATATCGGTAAACTTCTGAATTTGATCAATAAATTCTTGGTGGGTCTTTATCTGACTTAGACCCAAGAAATGATGGAGGATTCATTTGGGTGAAGTACCGAATCCTGGCTGCAGCTGAATTGGCCATTGGGTTGGCCGAAATAATAGCTGGTCATTTATTCTAAGCAGCAACTGACTGAGCAAGAGTAGTGAATACAGTTCTGATCTCTACATGAGAAACATGTTCGCCCAAAGGATCTTCGAGTTGAGGGGCTGGCTGATTTCCATTGCTTCTATTGGGAGGCATATTCTATAGAAAAAAGAGGGAAACAAATTAGACCAAATTGAGGGATTAACTGGATATTATGCTCACTGGCACAACAAAAATACTGAAAGAAGGGAAACTATTCCTAAAATATCTTATAGCCTCCTATAAATAAATGTGACGTGCAATACAACCATATACAAGACTCTACTAGATATGGATTTGATACTTCCTAGGACTCTATTGAACCTTAGGCTCTGATACCAAGTTTGTAACACCCCAAATCTGGTACCCAGAATGCTACACAATGCTCATGACCCCGAAGGACCACAAGCGGACCAATGACTGATGTCTGTACCTGAATATTGCATAATATACTGTATAAATGCATAAATAAAGGTTGAAAGGCCGTTAGGTTCAAAATAGATAAAATAATCTCTAAATTATATGGTATAACAATACTAAAACAAAACCTAAAATAAACTATTTGAATATGATAGTCTGAAAAGCCTTTAACTGACTGAACTGTCTGAATAAAGAGTTGATACGACATGTCCCCAACTAACTCCAACTACTAAAATAAATTAATTAATGAGATAATAAAGTAGTGGTCATGCCCTTGAAGGATAAGGACTCACTTTTAACTTTGACTGCTGAGAATAGAATGCTACTGATGCTCTGGAGCTCGTGTTTCTAAACCTATGGTATAAAACACCATAGTGAAAATGCGTCAGTACATTTGATTATACTGGTATGCATGTGAGGTAGGTTGAATGCAAAAGGGTTCATATGCATGAACAATACTAACTAACTGAATAACAGAAGCATGAGAATACATGCATGAATACATTATAACTGCAACTGAGTTCATGATAACATGATTACTAAGTCTAAGTACTGATAACATGAGATACTGATAACTGTATAACTAAATTAACTAATACTGAGTGACTATATCTAACAATCTAGTTTTAGATAGAACTAGTTGAGTTTCATTTTGTTCTGGGTTGACTGTATTCGACAGTTCTGAATTCTGTAAAACTATCAAAGTTCTATTACTGAGACTGAATAACTGTATCTGACAGTCCTAGTTCTATAATTGAAACTATGGGAAGTAGTCATCTAACCGATATGCCCCAAATAACGCAATATAGCTGTTGGGGTCTAATTTGTAACCCCAATTGGAAGGGTGTCAATAATGCGCCACTGGGAAGGATAATCTATGAGTAACCCTCATATAATAGGTAACTCTAGTGATAATGGTTGGAACCCTCATATAATAGGTTAACCCACCTCATCTACCCTCATATAACAGGCTATGATGTCTCAACCTACGCTGGCTACGTAGTTCTGGAATGCAAGGATTACTTCTAAGAATCACACCCTCATATAACAGGTGGGTTCCCATCCTTGGGTTCGCTCGGTGCTAATTTATACTCCCATCTAAATAGACACTGAACATGATTAACTGAACTGACTGGACTAATATAACTGAGTTCCGTTGACTGACGGAATACTACTGAGATACTGAGTTTTCCTGAGTCATGAGACTGACTGAATTCTATGGATCATGGCTTGACTAACAGTATCTTGATAATATGACACTGATTCTAGGTACACAGCTAAATTTTTAGGTACAAGTACCCCCAGGACTCGGTGAGAAGAAATTGACAAAGAATAACTTTCTTGAATACATGACCACATCAACAATCCATAATATAATAAGTTGGAGAATTCATGAAGTACAAGTTCTAAAGCACCATAATGGCCATACATATATCCATAACTCATTGACTAAGACATTTCATCAAACACTTTACATGCATGAACTTGTACATGAATGGGACAATCATCAACACATCTAATAATCATGGATACATCAATCAACTTGTAAATTAAAGGGGGTTTATCGTGGTTATTATGCAAATCTTCATATACTAGGGTCAATCATTGGAAAAATGTAATTTAAAACATGAATCAAAACCCCACAACATCATGAACATGAATTTCAATACTATTTAAATTATGAAAATTCATAAATACACAAATCTTATATTTTGAAAAGAGATTCTTGAGCTTCATGGGTGAAAGGGACCCATGAATCAACACATGACATACCCGGGTTGCGAGTTTCTTGAAGTTCTTGGACTTGAGGAACTTGAATCTCTTAGTTTCTTGAAGAAGATTTGGATCTTGTTACTTGGGGATTATCTTTGAGAGAAAACCCTAATTTGATGTTGTAAATGGATAATGAACTTATGAGCCTTGATCTGATATAATTAGAGATTAAAACGGGTGTAAAAAACCCAAATACCCTTTTAAAAATGACTTTAAAATAACTAAATGAACTATGCGATGGTCCATCACTGGATCGACGGTCCGTCGGTCCTGACCATTGCACCTGGGCAGAATAGAGGTTCACTGCCTCTGCTGCAATGGTTGGGTGACGGTCCATCGCTAGCTCGAAAGTCCGTCGGCTTGAGTCATCACCCTTAGGCAGAAGGTGGTCTCACTGCCTCCGTTGCGATGTCTTAGGCGACAGTCCATCGCTAGCTTGACAGTCCGTCGACCCTCACCATCGCACTTGAGCGGTTTTGACTTCTTTCTATAAAATGGCCATAACTTTCTACCCCGATACCAGATTTGGACAAAATTTGTATTGTTGGAAAGCTAATTCAATTTTCCACATGAAAAAAAAAGTGAAAATATTAAAAATTTCATATATATAAAAGTGGATTCATCTTTCAAAGTATGTTTCTAACATACTTGGGATGATTTCAAGCTAGGTACAGGTATGGGGTATTACATCTACCTATTAGACATGACAACTAACTCACAGTGCCATCCTTTACAATCTACATATGCTTCTTTTTTTTCAATTCCATTAGCAATCACATCATCAGCAAAAACAAAAGCTAAAGCTCTTGTCAAATGGAAGAGTAACCTATCTTCTGGTTCTTTCATAGATTCATAGTCCATTTCCAATCTTGATAACTTCTGTAATTGGACATCAATTGCATGCAATACTTATGGAACAATTTCTAAGATCAATCATTTTGATGTAAGCCTCTTAGGTACTCTTGATCAACTTGAATTTATTTTATTTTCAAGTCTTACGATTTTTTTCTGAGTGTCAACAACTTTAGTTGATCGACACCATCGAATATTGGCAATGCTTCTATGCTCACTTTCTTGGACATGGGCAACAATCTTTTGGAGGGTGTCATACCAAAAGAGTTTGGGAAGTTAATGCAACTTGAATATCTCAGTTTTTATAACAATCATATCATTGGTGTTATTCCCTATGAAATAAGCGATCTTCAAAAGGTACGATACTTATATCATGGATTAAATTATTTAGAAACTCCTGATTGGACCAAATTGAGGAGTATGCTTGTGTTGACACATTTGATATTTGGTTACAATGAACTAAGATTAGAATTCCCTTAATTTGTACTTCGTTGCTATAATCTAACTTACCTTGATTTGTCAATAAACTATTTGGATGGTTTAATCCTAGAAACACTATTCACTTTAGCTTGGTGTTAACATGAGTTAAAAATATATCTCAAAAATAAAGTAGAATTAGATAACTATTAATAATTTTAAGTTATTAGAGTTTTATGTGGCTTAGACTAAAGAACTAGTTATCCGTTAGTTATTTGAACATAACTTAGTTATCCCTTTGTTATTTGAATTTGAATTAAAGTCTAGTCAGAAATTCAGCGATAAATATATGTCTTTGAGTTAGTAATAAAACAATTATCTTTGATAATAAAATTATAGTATTTTTTCTCTCCAAGTCTTTCTCTGTTATTTCTTTAATTTCTAAGCCAAAAACCAATAATTTTTATGTATAGCCAGGTTCTTGAGGGATCTATTAGTGAGATGAATTCTGAAAATTACTTTTCCCAAATAGCTCCTCCTGTCTTTGAAGGTGAGAATTACCAACTTTGGGTAGTATGAATGGAGACTTATGTTGAGTATTTAGATCTTTGGAAGGATATATAGGAGGATTATGATGTTCTTCCATTTTCCAATAATCCCACGGTGGCCTAGATCAAAATCCAAAAGGAAAAAAAAATCAGAAAATCAAAGGCAAAAGCAACTTTGTTTGTAGTGTGTCTCTAACAATTTTTATGTGAATTATCTCCCTTAAATCAGCCAAAGAAATTTGTGATTATCTAAAGGAATAATATACAGGAGATGAAAGAATACCAGGCATGAAGGTATTGAATATAATAAGAGAATTCAAATTGCAAAAAGATGAAGGAATCTGAGACCGTCAAAGAGTACTCAGACCGACTTCTTGGAATTGTTAACAAGGTAAGATTACTTGGCACAAAATTTAAAGATTCAAGAATTATTATAAAAATCTTGTTACTATGCTTGAAAGATATGAAATATCAATAAATACCTTGAAAACACACAAAAAAACCTTTTCAAGATTACCTTGATAGAATTATTAAATACATTGCAAGCACCAGAGCAAAAGAGGCTTATGAAATGGGATGGTATGGTTGAAGGAGTTTTAGCATCCAACCACAAGACTCAAATCAAGGGTAATAATTCATGAAAAAACTACCCACCTTGCCAGCACTGTGGCAAAATAGGTCATCCTCCATTTAAATATTGGAAGAGAATAGATACATAATGCAAAATCTACAATCACCTTGGCCATGAACCTGTAATTTGCACAAAGAAATCTCAAAAAGATAAAACAGATGACCAAGTCACCAAATAAGAAGAAGAAGATCACTTATTTGTGGCAACATATTCTTCAATGAAGAAATCTGATTTTTAGATGATTGGCAGTGGTTGTATAAACAATATGACATATGAAAAAACTCTTTTTAAAGAGTTTTTGCCTTCGGAAAATAAGAAAATTAGAATTGGGAATGGTGACTATATTTCTACTGAAGGAAAAGGAAATGTTGCAATCAAAATAATTTCAAATGTCCTTTATGTGCCCGATATTGATAAAAGTTTGTTAAGTGTTGGCCAACTAATGGAAGAAGGATTTAAATAATTACTTGGGGATCAATATTATCGAATCTTTGATTCCATTAATCATGAGATTTTACAAGTTGATATGAGATATAAAAGTTTCTTATTTAATCCAACAGAATATGCACACAAGCCTTGCAAGACCAAAGATGAATTGACAGATTTATTCAAGAGGTCAAATTCAGTTGAGCCTGTAATCTACAATTTCTAATCCAAGTAAGAGTGTTGAAAATATGTCTCAGAACTAAAGTAGAATCAGATAACTATTTGTAGTTTTAAATTATTAGAGTTCTATGTGGTGTGACTTGGAAATTAGTTAATCCTTTGTTATTTAAATAGGAATTAGTTATCCCTTTGTTATTTAAATAGGAATTAGTTATCCCTTTGTTATTTGTATTTGAATTGAAGTCTGGTTAGAAATTAGCTATAAATATATGTCTTTGAGTTATTATTAAAATAATTTTCTTTGACAATACAATTGCAGTATTTTTTTCCCTCTAAGTCTTTATGTTATTTCTTTAATTTCAAAGCCAAAAACCAATAATATTTTTCTGGCTTAATTCCTAATAAAATTGGTCTGATCTGCAGTCTTAAAGTTGTTTTACTTTTCAATAATTCACTTCAAGGAAAGATTCCATGTTCTATTGGCAGACTTATAAATCTTCGATACCTTGATCTTCGAAAGAATCATTTGAATTCAATCATTCCTTCTGAGATAGGCCTTTTTACTAACTTCTTTTTCTTGGCTCTAGCAAAAAATACCCTGCAAGGACCATTACCTATATCTTTGTCCTCTCTGACCAAGTTATCTGAATTGAGGTTGTGTGATAATTTTCATTTTATTAATTTTTCATCAGATCTCATTACCAATAGGACTGAGCTGACATCTTTGCTTCTTCAAAAAAATTCCTTTATAGGTAAAATTCCACCTAAAATTATCCAGTTGAAAAACCTCATATTTCTTTACCTCTTTATGAACAGTTTCACAAGTTCTATTCCCTATCATATTGGAAACTTGCAAAACTTGCTGGAGCTAGATGTCTTTGACAACCAGCTTTCAGGCACAATACTTTTAACCATTGGAAATCTAACCAATCTGACAACGTTGCATCATTTTTGGAACAACATCAATAAAACCATTCCTTTTGAGATCGGCAATTGACATCTCTTTAAACCTTTATCCTCAACTCTAACTGACTTAATGGTGAGCTGCCTGACAGTATTTTTGGCCTTAATAGTCTGGAGATTCTGTCAGTGTATACTAATAATCTCTCAGGCAGTAGTCCTAACCGCTTTGGTATGCACCCAGATCTTATGTTCCTTTCTCTTAGTGACAACTGATTTTCAGGTATGATCCCTTTGTCTATTTGTAATTTGACATCACTGTAAACTCTAGTTTTCTCAAGAAACAAATTAATGGGAGTGATTCTGTAATGTTTGGGAAATATCAGTGCCCTCAAAGTTTTGGATATGCACCAGAACAACCTTTTTGGGATGTTTCCAACAACTTTTAATGTTGGAAGTTCACTTATGTTAACTCCTTAGTTTTGATGATTGACAAACTATATGTAAAGTGTATGTTTAGTCCTATGTCCTGTAGTTTTGTGATGATCAAGTAACTATGTGGAACAGGTTGGTCTCACCTGTCACTATCATGGTCAATAGTCACAGCTGACACAAAGTACAAAAATTATGAAAAAGCTGATGCCACCTTTTTTCCTCAGCCAATGAGATCTCTCCTAGGTTTTATTGTGCCATACTATATATTGCTCATCTAACTCAACAAGAAACCAAATGCTTCCATATTCTCACAAATAAATGTCCTTTGAAGCTTAAGGCAAAGACTACACACTGCAGCAAGAAACTAATTGTTCAGCAAGTTGTATTTTTACTTCCTTATTGTAGTTGAGTCTGTGTACTATTCTTAAACATTTGCCTACGCTTGCTTATGATCACTGTAGGTGTTTTGGTGTAACTTATTTCCATTGTAATCATCTAGAGTTCGGTGATTGTTCAAGCTAGAGTTAGTTTGTAGAGTCCAGATAGAGTTAGCTGAAGGTTAAAGCAATAGAGGTACTGCTTGTATTTCTTTGTAATAGAGTTATTGCTAGGAAACAAAGGATTAGGAAGCTAATCCTTGCAGTCTTTGTTTAATAGTTTGATTGAGTATAGTAGAGCTTAGAAATCCTACAAGCAGGTTGTGATTGTTCTCCATTAAACAAAGAGTTTCCACATAAAACATTGTGTCCACTATTTACTTTATTCTTGCACTTCTTAGATCATACATCTCCTAGTTCTTATTGGGTGAGTCTATCTAGGAATAGGTTCCCCTTAGATGAGGATCAATCCACTGCATCCGTTCATTTGTTATCAAAGTCGATCTTTCTATAAAGGCTAACTCCTTGAAAGGATTTTAAAACATGGAAGCTTCTCCCAATCTAGAAGAAGGACAGTCAACTACTAGACCACCAAGATTCAGTGGTGAATATTATGGGTGGTGGAAAACTAAAATGCATGATTTCATCATGGATGAGGATGGTGAGATGTGAGATGTCATAGAGGATGACCTTTTTGTTCCTACAAGGGCAGCAAAAGTTGGTGATGTGACCTCCCAGATTCCCAAAACAAAGAAGGAGTTTGATGACAGGAAAAAAATAGAGAAAAACTATAAAGCCAAGAAGATTCTTGTGTCTGGTATTGATCTTGATGAGTACAACAGATCTCTGCCTGCCAGACTACTAGGGAGATCTGGCATTGTCTTCAGACAGTCCAAGAAGGAACTACTCAATTGAAGTAGTCCAAAGTGGATATGCTAAAAAATAAATATGAGACCTTTACCATTAAGGAAGATGAATCCATTCAGGATATGTCCACAAGGTTCACTTCAATAACAAATGAGTTGTATTGTCTTGGTGAAGTTATCCCGACCTATAAATAGGTAAGAAAATTCTTAAGCATACTGTCCAAGAGATGGGGGAGCAAAGTTAATGCAATTACTGAGGCCAAGGATCTAAATAAGATGGCTATGGATGAGCTTATTGGCAATCTTAAAAAATATGAGGTATTAAAGAAACTTAGAAAGCTAAAAGATGAGCCCAAGGCTGAGATGAATCTAGTTCTAAAGGGTTCCAAATAAACTCTAAGTTCTTAAGATGGAGACACTTCTTACATTAATAAGAGAGTTATTAAGGACTTGAAGAAATCTGGGGCTTTCCCTAGGAAAGGAGAATCCAGTAGATACATCACAGATAAAAAAGAAAATAATATATTTCATAAGTGTGGAAAGCCTAGATACAACATCAGGGATTGCTCAATGCATAAGATAGAATATAAAGAATATGCCAAGCAAAATAGTGAAAAGGAAGGAGGCAGGAAATAGGTTCGAAAGGGATAGTAGAAAAGGTGAAGCTAGTGGAGTGGCTATGCAAGTCATAGCTGCCCTGAGTTACTCTCATTTAAATTCTGATGAATCAGAACAACATCAAGATATTTCCATAATGGTGATGGAGGATGATGCACAAGTATATGACTCTTTATTTTCCTTGATATTAAGCTTACACAAAAATGAATATGATAAGGTAAATGTAATATGTCGTATTTCCCTAGCTTAATTTAACTCTCAATACATGAGTTACACTATATAAAAATTTTAAATACTCAAGACTTTTCAATTTAGCTCTTACCCTTGTATAGGAAATTCAATCAATTTTCCAACGGTACAAAGTTCGTCCAAATCTGACACCCAGGTGAAGAGTTATAGCCATTTTCATAAAACAGTGTGCCAAAATGCACATCAGCACATCGCGGAGCCAAGCCAAATGGAAATTGTCAAAAACCAATGAGCCAACGTGATAAGTCTGCATCGCGGTGAACTTCCAGGTCTCGTCTAGTATGGCAATGCGATATCACCGCGTCGCGCCACCAGTCATTTTTACAATTATCAATTTCCAGTGGCACTCCGTGATTGTACCGCTCACGCCAAACTCCAAATTCCCAGTCGTTCTTTTTAAATAGTCTAGTGGAGTATGGCACGATGGTGGCACATCGCGCCAGGGCCCATAATTGGGTTTTTCCAATGATGATTTTTAAATCATTCCCAGGGGCAATTAGGTATTTTTTTCATGGCCGTAATCAATCCTAAACACGAAATTTAACCCTAAAGGAGCACTAATTGCTCATTATCTCATTTTTTACTCAAGAAAAAAAGAATTCTCTCTCAATTATCAAACCTTAATCTTTAAGAAATCAAGAACAAATCTCAAGAAACTCACCAAGAACTTATCAATTCAGGTATGTTAAGTGTTCATTCATGGGTCTCTTTTTCACCCGTGGAGCCCAAGTATCCAATTTAAATACAAAGTTATGATCTTTTCAAGTTATTATGATTTTGAATTATGATTGTAACTGTGAAATCCCATGAATCTTGTCCTATACCATGTTTCTACGAAATTGAGGTTGATTATTACACTCCACATGTTTAATGTTGTGGTCCACTGATTTAATTCATAATTTGTGATATTAGTGTTGAAATTATGCTTTTACTACAAGCTTTAAACTATTCTCATGCTTAGTGTACACCATGCATATCAAGTGTTTGATGAAATGCCTACAAAAGTGAATTTTTGTAAGACCCCATAAAGTTCTTAGCTTAAATCAGGCCTGTAGGCTTGTCAAAGGGTCCCAGACTTAGAATATTTTAGCTAAGTATTCAGACTTAGTGTTATTTTAGACTTTGAAAGTAGGCAATCTTATTTTGTGACCTTTACATCCATTAAATTTCGATATTTGAGTAAATTCATGATTAGCAATGTTCGTAGGTATTTCTGGATAAGTTTCAAATTTTTTAGACTTCGTTTGAAGCTCTTTTAGAATCCTAAAATAGTGGATCAATGCGATCTTGGCACGTTGTGCTGACTATCACATTGATAAGTGTTTTTCTCAGCTCACTGCGTCAATATCCTGTGAGTCAACACAGCCTTGATGAAACCCGTTGGCTATTGCGTCGATGCTAACGATGCGGCGCGTCGGTCTGTGCGTCGATGGTACAATTTTTCAGTCATTAAAAAGCTACGTCCTTGGGTGTATTTAGGCCTTTTTCCCTCAACCTTCAGCTCCCAAAACATAAAATTAATCACTTTAGGGAGCAAATAGACTCATTCTTTCTCAAATTTGCTCAAGAACAAAACCCTAGAAGCCTCAATTTCAAATCAAGAACTCAAGGTTCCACCATTAACTTTCAAAAATTCCTTAAATAAGGTAAGTGAAGTGTTCATACAAGGGTTCCTTCCATCCTTGGAGTCTAAGAAACTTTTTTAAAGTTCATGTAGAGTGATTTCATGATTTTCATGAGTTGAATTAATGTGTATTCATGATTTATTGCAAGATTCATGTTGAGTTAATTAATATGTGTGCTTTATCATGTGAATTCATGTTGAAACTCTTTGAATTATGTAATTGGAATTGAATCACATTTCTTACTTGTTGTTTCATTATTATGTGCATACATTATTCCCCACAAGTGTTTGATGAATTGTCCGTGTGAGTTGAATAGTACAATTATATCATGTTTAGCATGTATGCATGTGTTTGCTTGAATGCCCAAATGAATGAATGATGACTAAGTAGTTAGTTACCATGTCTCAAGAATTATGCCATGGCTTTTAAGTTTTTGCTATCGAGTCCTGGGGGTATTTAATACCCGAAAATTTAGCTACTTGTCTAGAGTCATGGTCAGTCATAGAGTAGAATCAGTTATGTCTCGATCAGTAGAATTCAGTCAGTTACAAAGCTTAGGAAAACTTAGTGAACTTAGAATCAGTCCAGCTCGGCTCAGTTCAGTTATACAGTATGATCAGTAACAGTTCAATCCATCCTAGTACAGTTTAGAATTTAGTCCAGCGTCTATTCAGCTGGGAGTAGGATTCAGCACCGAGTGAACCCAAGGATGGGGACTCACCTTCCAGTAGAGGGTGTAATCCTTAGAAGCATTCCTTGCATTCCAAAACTATATAGCCAGCATAGGTTGAGACATCAACTTGCCAGTTGAGGGTTGATGAGGTGATCTACCTGCTAGTTGAGGGTACCACCATTCTCATTCATAGTTCCTACCAGATAAGGGTAACTTAGCACTTGTCCTTACCCATGTCACGATATTGACACCCTTCCAACTGGGTTACAGGTTGAACCCCAAATCAGTTAGAAAAGAGGCATGTCAGTTAGATGATTACTTCTCACAGTCTCAGTTCCAGTCTCAGTCTCTGAATAGAACTCAGTTCAGTTCTACAGATTCAGGGCTATCATACATAGTCACTCAGCTCAGTGTGGAACTCAGTATGGTTCCACAGTATTTAGAACTATCAGATACAGTCATTCATATAATCAGTAATACAGTATTCATAAACTCATATATCAGTTATTAGTATTCAGATTCAGTACTCAGTATTAGCATGATCTCAGTTACAGTCTATGTATCCATTCATGTACTCTTACTCAGTCATACTCATGCTATTCAGTTATTATTGTGCACGCATATGAACCCATATATTGCAGCCTACCTCACTGAGCATATCAGTATATTCAAAGTACTGACACATGCTTTTTCTTTGCTCTATGATATCTTATATCATAGGTTTAGATGCACGAGCTCCAGAAGACCCTTAGTAGTTCAGATTCTCAGTTTTTAGAGTAGTGGTGAGTCCTCATAGTTTGAGGACATGCTTATTATTTACACTACTTCAGTTTTATTTTAGTAGATGGATTTATTTGGGGCTTATCCCATCAACTCCACGATTCAAACAGTTAGAGGCTTTTCAGACTAGAGTATTTTCAGACAGTTGTTCAATTTTTTAGTAATTATATTCAATTTTGATATTTTGATGCCGCATTCAGATTTATTTACATATCTAAACCTTATGGTATATGTTTCGCCTATTTCCATAATCATTACAGTATTTATTACACAGTTATTGTAGCAGGTACCAGTCATAGGTTAGTTTGTGGTCCTTCAAGATAATGAGCACCATGTAGCATCCGGGGTACAGACTCAGGGAATTACAAACTTGGCATCAGAGCCTAAGGTTCAACAGGGTCCTAGGAATTCTAAAAGCCGCATCTAGTAGAGTCTTGTGCATGGGTGTCTAGCATGCCACACTTATGGATAGGAGGCTACGAGATATTATAGGAAAAGTTTCCCTTCTTTCAGTACTTATGTCATGCGAGTGAGCATGAGCTCCAGTTAAACTTTCAGTCTAATCCCTTCTCTTCCATTTACAGAAATATGCCTCCAAAAAGGACTAAGAAAAGAGGAATAAAAGACCATCCAGAACCCCAACCTGTCCAGCCAGATCCACTGGATGAACATGTCTTCCTTCAGCACCCTATCTCATTCTGTGGTAGCCTAGAATAAATAGCCAGCTGCCATTCTAGCCAACCCAGTGGCCAATTCTACTGCTGCTAAGATTTGGGACTTTACCCAAATGAACCCTCCATCATTTATTGAGTTTAAGTCAGATGAGGTCCCTCAGGAATTTCTTGATTAGGTGCAAAAGGTTACTGATATTATGGGGGTGATTACTGTTGAGAGCATTGAGTTGGCTACATATCAGTTGCAGGATGTGGCTCACTCATGATTTAAATAGTGGAAGGCAGAGAGGGACATAGATACAAGGCCTATAGAGTGGGAGGAGTTTGCCACTGCTTTTATGGATAGGTTCTTCCCACTAAAGCTGCGGGAAGTGAAGGTTTGAGAATTTATGAATTTAAAGCAGGGTAATATAATAGTAAAAGAGTATTCTCTAAAGTTTACTTAATTAGCTAGATATGCTTCTCATGTGGTGGCAGACAGCAGATCTCAAATGAGTAAGTTTATGTCAGGGGTGTCTAGCAGCGTGGTCAAGGAGTGTAGGACCACAATATTAATTAAAGAGATAAACATATCCAGGCTCATGGTCCATGCTCAATAGATAGAGGAGGCTAAGAATAGAAAGGAGGATAGAGAGAACAAGAGAGTGAGAATAGGTAGTTTCAAATTTGCATAGCCTAAGTCAGAGGGTGGGAATCAATCTCAGTTCCACCCAAAATCTTCATTTCCAGCTCCGTCTTTAGCCAGTGCTCCTGTGCCAAAATTTAGAGATGGCAATAGGGACAGGGCACTAGGCCCTAAACCCTAGGTCAATGTTAGAAGTACCCGAACCAATCTCCTTTATCAGAAGTGTTGCAGAAACTACCAAGGAATCTGTAGAGCAGGTAGCAATATGTGTTTCAGGTGTGGCAAGCTAGGACACAGAGTCAGAGATTATCCCCAGTCAGGTTCTCAGGATCAGAATAACCATCCCATATCTTAGTATGATCGCTTCCAGTACCACCAGTGGGAAATGCCCGTACAGACTCTATGCTCTTCAGTCCCAATAGGATCAGGAGAGTTCTCCTAATGTGGTCACTGGTATGTTACAAGTTTATCATTTGTATGTTTACGCTTTGCTAGATTTAGTAGCCTCTTTTTCTTTATTACTCCTTATATAGCTGTTGACTTCTGAGTCAGTCCCAAAATCCTAGCAGAACCTTTCTCAGTCACTACCCCAGTGGGTAAATCTATCATAGCCTGGTGGGTATACAAAACTGTCTAATTATGGTATCTCAGAAAGTCATTTCAGCAGACTTAGTTGAGTTAGAGATGACTAATTTTGATGTGATTCTAGGCATAGATTGGCTTAATTCTTGCTATGCCTCAATCAACTGCAGAAATAGAATTGTTCAATTTTAGTTTCCAAATGAACCCATCCTAGAGTAGAGGGGTAGTACTTCAGCACTTAGGGGTCAGCTATTTCTTACCTTTGGGATAGAAAAATAATAGCTAAGGATGTGTCTACCATCTCGTTTGAGTCCACGACTCTAGTTCAAAAACTCCTACTCTTGAATCAATGTTAGTAAAATGTGAATTCCCAGATGTTCTTCCCGAAGACCTTCTTGGAGTTTCTCCCGAATGGGAAATTAATTTTAGAATCGATCTTCTCCCAGATACTCAGCCCATATATATCCCACCATATAGAATGGCTCTAGCTAAACTTAAAAAATTGAAGGAACTATTAAAGAATCTCCTAGATAAGGGATTTATCCAACTCAATGTGTCCCCGTGGGGCGCACTAATTTTAGTCGTGAGTAAGAAAGACGGTTCTCTTAGAATGTGTATTGACTATCTTCAATTAAATAAATTCACGGTCAAGAACAAGTATCCACTTCCCAGAATTGATAAATTCTTTGACCAACTTCAGGGTGCCAGCTATTTCTCTAAGATAGACCTCAGATTAGGCTATCATTAGCTCAAAGTCAGGGAATGTGACATACCAAAAATAGCTTTCAAAACTCAGTATGGTCACTTTGAATTCTTAGTCATGTCCTTTGGTCTTACCAATGCCCCAGTAGCTTTGATGGACTTGATGAACCGTGTGTACAAGCAGTACTTGGACATATTTGTCATAGTTTTCATATAAGACATTCTCGTCTACTCCCATAGTGAGCATGATCATGCAAACCATCTCAGAAAAGTATTATAGACTCTCATAAACCATCATTTATTCACCAAATTCATTAAGGGTGAATTTTGGCTAATGTCAGTAGTCTTCTTTGGCCTTATGTTTTACAAGACCCTGGAGCTTCTCTTTCTTTTGTAACCCCATACATAGTTGTAAATTTTAGAATCCGTCTTAAAATCATAGTAGAGCCCATTTCAGTGTCTACCCCAGTAGATGTCTCTATTATAGCCAGGCATGTATACAGGAACTGTCTGGTCATGATATCTTAAAAAGTCACCTCAGTTGATTTGTAGAGTTAGAGAAGACTGATTTTGATGTCATTCTTGGCATGGATTGGCTTCATTCCTGCTATGCTTTAGTTGATTGCAGAAATAGAGTTGTTCATTTTTAGTTTCCAAATGAACCAGTCCTTTAATAGAGGGGTAGTGTTATAGCACTTAGGGGTCGATTCACTTCGTACCTTAGGGAAAGAAAATGATATCCAAGGGATGTACCTACCATTTTTTTTGAGTCAAATACTCTAGTTTAGAGACTCTCGGTCTTGATTCAGTTCTAATAGTAAATTAATTTTCAGATGTGTTTCTCAAAGATCTTTCTGGAGTTTCTCCCGAACTCGATATGGTCACTTCGAATTCCTAGTCATGTCATTTGGTCTCACAATGCCCCAGAAGCTTTCATGGACTTGATGAACCAAGTGTTCAAGTAGTACTTAGAAATGTTCATCATAGTCTTCATAGATAACATCCTTGTCTTCTCCCATACCGAAAATAACCATGCAGACCACCTTAGAACAGTGTTGCAAACTATTAGAGCCCGTCAGTTATTTGCTAAATTTAGTAAGTGAAAATTTTGGGTAAGGTCAGTAGAGTTCCTTGGTCATATTCTTTCTGGTGATGGCATAGAGTTGATCTTCAAAAGACCTAGGCAGTGAGAAACTGGCTTAGATCCATTTCTCCATCAGATATTAGGAGTTTCTTGGGCTTAGCTGGCTATTACCGTTAGTTTATTGAAGGGTTTTCATCTATTGCATCCCCTATGTCTAGATTGACTTAGAAGAAAGTCAAGTTTTAGTGGTCAGATTCGTGCAAGAAGAGGTTTCAGGAGTTGAAGACTCAACTCACCTCAGTACCAGCTTTAACTCTACTAGATGGTTCAGATGGGTTTGTTGTGTACTGTGATACATCCATAGTAGGTTTGGGTTATGTACTCATGCAGAGAGGTAAGGTCATAGCCTATGCCTCTAGACAGCTTAAGCCTCATGAGAAGAATTACCCTACTTATGATCTTGAGTTAGCAAATTTAGTGTTTGTCTTAAAGATTTAGAGGTATTATTTGTATGGGGTGCATGTTGATGTGTTCCAGACCACAAAATCTTGTAGTATGTGTTCTCTCAGAAAGATTTGAATTTGCATTAGAGAAGGTGGCTAGAGTTATTGAAAGATTATGAAATGAGTGTTTTATATCATCTAACCAAGGCTAATGTAGTGACAGATGCTCTTAGTAGATTGTCAATGGGTAGTGTTGCTCATGTTGAGAATGACAATAAGAGGTTAGTTCATGAATTTCATCAACTTTCCAGATTAGGTGTTCGTTTAGTTGATTCCACTGAGGGTAGTGTTTGGGTTCAGAATAGTTTGGAATCTTCTTTGGTTTCTAAAGTGAAAGAAAAGCAAGATAGAGATCCCAGTCTAGTCAAGTTAAAAGAGTCAGTCAGAGATCAGAAAGTAGAGGTTTTCTCCAAAGGGGGAAAGGGTGTGTTGCGTTGTCAGGGTAGAATGTGTAGGACAGGTGTAGATGACTTAAGGCAGCAAATTCTTGTAGAAGCGCATGGTGCACAGTACTCGATACATCCAGGGGCCACTAAGATGTACCGCGATTTGCGAGAGATCTATTAGTGGAGTAGGAATAAAGAGAGATGTTGCATAGTTTATAGCTAAGTGCTCCACATGTCAGCAGGTTAAGATTAAGCACCAGAATCCTAGTGGGTCAATGCAGGAGTTCGGCATTCCCACATGGAAATAGGAAGAAGTAAACATGGACTTTGTGACGGGTTTGCCTTGTACTCGTCATCAGCATAATTCTATTTGGTCATTGTAGACAGGATGATCAAATCAACTTATTTCCTCCTAATTCATACTTCTTATTCAGCCGAGGACTATGCCAAGCTTTACCCTAGAGAGTTGGTCAGGTTACACAGAGTCCTAGTATCCATCATTTCAGATGGAGGGGCCCAGTTAACCTCTAACTTCTAGAAAGCTTTTCAGAAGGGTCTTGGTACCCAAGTCCACCTCAGTATATCTTTTTACCCTTAGAAAGATGGTCAAGCAGAAAGGACCATTCATACTCTAGAAGATATGTTAAGAGCATGTGTAGTTGACTTTAAGGGCAGTTGGGATGATCACTTTTCTTTGATTGAATTTTCCTACAATAATAGTTATCATTTTAGTATTCAAATAGCTCCGTTTAAGGCTCTATATGGAAGGATATTTAGGTCTTAGATTGGTTGGTTTGAAGTAGGTGAGACCACAGTTGTAGGTCCTGATCAGGGAAAGGCTTAAGGCAGCCTAGAGCCGATAGAAATCGTATGCAGATATGAGGAGAAAGGATCTTGATTTTGAGATTGGCCACTTTGTGTACTAGAAAATCTCTCCCATGAAGGGAATAAAGAGGTTTGGCAAGAAGGGAAAGCTCAATCCCCGATCTTTCCCTATAAAATACTCAGCCATTTCAAAAAGGTAGCTTATGAGCTTGAGTTGCCTTCAGATCTAGCTTCATCGCACCTAGTATTCCATGTCTCCTTGCTGAAGAAATGCATTGGTGACCCATCAGTCATAGTACCCTTAGAGGGAGTAGATATTCAAAATGATCTCTCTTTCAAAGAGGTTCCAGTCCAGATCCTCGATCATTAAATTCGCAGCCTTAGGAATAAAGAAGTCCCTTAGTAAAAGTTCTTTGGCGAATTCAGTCCGTTGAGAGAGCTATTTGGGAAGAAGAAGCAGATGTGCGGACCAAGTATCCTCATCACTTCTATACAAACTCAGACTCGGCTTGAGGTGAAATTCCTCCTTAGATTTACTCAGTTCTATGTTCAGTTACAGTTACAAACTTCAGTTATCATCGCATATCATTCCCATGTCAGTCATGCATTCATGAATTATCTTAACCATGTATTTATGCAACAGATATGCATGTTCAGTATGAAAACTTAGTTTATCAGTGGTTTCAGTCATGCAATCATGCTTTAGTTGTGCATGTTCTGTATGTAAACTCAGTCCATTAGTACTTCCCAGCTTAATCAGTCCCTTCGAGGATGAATGTTCCCAAGGGGGAGATATTGTAATCCCCCGTATTTCCCTAGCTTAATTTATTTCTCAGTACATGAGTTACACTATATAAAATTTTAAAATACTCAAAATTTTTCAGTTTAGATCTTACCATTGCATAGGAAATTTAACCAGCTTTTCAACGATATAAAGTTCGCCTAAATTGGATACACGGGTGAAGAGTTATAGCTATTTTTGTAGAACAGTGTGCCAAAATGCACGTCAGCACATCACGGAGCCTAGCCAAATGGCAATTGTCAAAAACCAGCGAGCCAATTATGGCAATGCAATACCACCGTGTTGCGCCACTAGTCATTTTTACAATTGTCAATTTCCAGTGGCGCTCCACGATTATACCACATCACGCCACAAACTAAATTCCCAATCATCCTTTTTGAACTGTCCAGTGGAATTCCAGTAGCATGGCGCAATGGTGGCATATCGCGCCAGGGCCCATAATCGGGTTTTTTTAGTGACAATTTTTAAATCATTCCCAAGGGTACTTAAGTATTTTTCCACTGCCCTAATCAGTCCTAAACACAAAATTTAGCCCTAAAGGAGCACTAATTACTCATTATCTCATTATTTACTCAAGAAACAAAGCATTCTCTCTTAGTTAGCAAACCCTAATCTTCAAGCAATCAAGAACAAATCTCAAGAAACTCACTAAGAACTCCAAGAAATTATCAATTCAGGTATGTTAAGTGTTCATTCATGGGTCCCTTTTCACCCATGGAGCCCAGGTATCCAATTTAAATACAAAGTTATGATCTTTTCAAGTTATTATGATTTTGAATTATGATTGTAACCATGAAACCCATGAATCTTGTCCTATACCATGTTTCTATGAAATTGATGTTGATTGTTACACTCCACATGTTTAAATATTTTGGTACGCTGATTTAGTTCATAATTTATGATATTGGTATTGAAATAGTGCTTTTACTACAAGCTTTAAACTATTCTCATGCTTAGTGTACACCATGCATATCAAGTGTCTAATGAAATGCTAACAAGAGTAGATTTTAAATAAATGCTCCCATGTTATGTCCTTAAAGATTAGTACTATTTTACTATTATTACTATCTAGTCCTGGGGGTTATGAATACCCAAAAATATAGATGTTTACTTAGTCTCAAAAGATTCAAAACAGTCTCAGACATAATATGAGCAATATTAGTTCAGTCGGGTATCATAATCAATTCAACTCATAATAGTTAAGCATTCCGAGTCATTTCAATTGGGAGCAAGATTTAGCATCGAGTGAGCACAAAGATAGTGGCTTCCCTATCAAATAGGCAGAGTCGTTAGTAGCAGTCTCTATACTCCAGAACTACTTAGTCAACATAGGATAAGAGGAGTCACTCGTTATATTATGCTTGACTATCTCGTAGGGGTCACCCCCTTAGTCCTTCGAGATAATACATCTGTTTAGTAGATCCACACAGCCAGCGTTAGTACCCGTGGCATGGTACTAATACCCTTCCAACTGGGGTTATAGGTTGGACCCTAAACTTGATCATTGGGGCATGTTGGTTAGATGATAGCTCCCACAGTCTCAATCTAGTAATCAGTCTAGTAATTTAGTTTGATTTTCTTGACCATAGCATATAGATATCAGTGATTCAGTTATCAGACTTTAGTATTTTATTTTTTATAGATTATATTCAGAACTTGTTATATGCTTGGTCATGCATCCTTAGTATTTACAGATTTTACATATTCCCAGCATTTACAGACTTTACATATCGTCAGTGTCTATAGATTTCATGCACTCTATCTAGTTTTACATGTTATACATCTACGTACATGCATACAGATAATTATTATTATTCATGTTCATGAAACCATGCATATCATCCTACCTCATTTAGCATACCAGTATATTTAAAGTACTGATCGCATACTCTTTTTTTACGTTGTGATGTATAATATCATAGGTTCAGACACCCAATTTATTAATCACGCATAGACTTCTCAGACTATCAATTGTAGCAGTGGTGAGTCCTCATATTCTGGGGACAGATTATTTTTCTTCATGTTTTCAGTTCAGTAGTTAGTTTGAGTTAGTTAGGGCTTGTCCCATCAACTCATATTTAGTAAGTTTAGAGGCTTTCAGACATTTCAATCAGTTATTCAGTATTCAAACTTCAATTGACGTTGTGGATTATTTTATCAGTTTGGTTTGCATATTCTATCAGTTTTCATTACTTAAAACCTTATGGCTTAACAGTTGTTCTTTTGCGTATGTTATTGTATTATTCAGCACTCACAACAGGTACCAGCTCATGGGTTAGCTTGTGGTCCCTCCGGACCGTGAGCGCTATGTGACGCCAGGGTGTTTTGTCAGGGCGTTACAGTAACACTTCTAGACATCAAAGAAAACCTCAAAGATTATTCTCTTGCTGAGTTAAAACCCTTGCTAATAAATTGATTGATACTATAAATGATCTCACTAAAGATAAGGAGTTTTTAAAGATAAATCTTAAAAAATGTGAAGAAACAGTTGTTAAGTTGAATGTACTAGTAACTAAACTTCAGGCCATTAGTCAATCATTGTTTGTTTCAAATGAACCCCTTAATGAAAAACTAAATGAAGTTACTAGAGTCAAGTCAAAAGGGAAAAGTTAAAATTCACAAATTCAACTTTATCTAGAAGAAAACCTGAGTGAGGCTAATGATAAAACAATTGTTATACTAGAGAGAAGAGTTGAACTGGAGAGGTACCTGGCTGCAGTAAATTCTAAGCTTGATAAAGCTATAAAGTGGAACCACTTCACCTGATACCCTGTCAAGTCTTGTCAATCAAGGGTTAAATGGAAAAAAAGGGATTGGTTTTCATAGTGTGTACCCAACCTACAATCCTTTTAGCAAATATGTCTCTGTAAGAGATACTTTGTTGTGCTTTCATTATGGAAAATATGTACACACAAAGGAGTCATGTCCTGCAAGACCAACTTCTCTAAAGGAGATGAAGGAATCTTTTTCATAAAGGGAAAGAGGTGTAAATCTACCTGATTGGATAAGAAAGAACTTAATATTTCTCTAACACCTCACTGGGAGCTCAAGCTAAAATGGGTTCCCTAAATTGATCACTAATTTTCATTACAGGGCAAAGTTAGAGGAAGCAGATACCACTGGATCATGGATAGTGATTGTTCAAGGCATATGATAGGGAGAATTGAAAACTTTCTCTCACTTAAAGCTCATGAAGGAGGCAGTGTTTCCTTTGGTGATGGTAACAAAGGATAAAGTGTTGGTATTGGAAAGATCAAAAAGAGTTTGAATAAGGCAATTGATGATGTCCATTTCATTGATAGACTCAAGTTTAGTTTGCTGAATATTGTTCAGATCTATGAAAAGGGAAATGAAGTCAGATTTAGATTAAAGAAATGCACTATCATCAGGATCAGTGATAGTAAAGAAGTATTAACAGCCAAGAAAAATAAAAATATATATTTTTACTTATCTAAGATCTTGTGTTTCTAAAAACATGACATGTCTTAGTGTACAAAAGGATGTTGTTGATACTTGGCATACAAGACTTGGGCATGTCAGCAGCAAACTGTTCAACAGATTAGTCAAGAAGGATTTGGTTCGAGGGCTGCCAAATGTAAAGTTTATCAATTCCAAGGTATATGATGCATGTGAAAAAAGAGAAGCAGACTAAATCATCCTTAAAGACCAAAAGGGAAGTGAGTACATCCATACCTTTACAACTTCTCCATATAGATTTGTGTAGACCTATAAAAGTTTCCAGCAAAGGAGGAAAGAAGTATATCTTGGTCGTTGTAGATAACTACTCTAACTTCACCTAGACCTTCTTATAAAATCAAAGGATAAGACATCTTATGTGTTTAAGGCCTTTGCAAAGCAAGTGTAAGTGAAGTATGATAAGAAGATTATAGCAATTGATCTAATCATGGTACAGAATTTGAAAATGACAAGTTCAATAAATTCTTCTCTGGGATACGAATTGGTCACAATGTTTTAGCTCCCAGAACACCTTAGCAAAATGGTGTTGTTGAGTGGAAAAATAGAAATCTTGTGGATATTGAAAAGACCATGCTAGTAGATTCTGGACTTGCTCACAACTTCTGGGCAGAAGCTATTAATACAGCATGTTATGTGACCAAAAGGTGTCTTGTGAGATCTATTTTACACAAAACTCCCTATGAACTTCTAACCAACAGGAATCCCAAGCTAAGTTTATTCAAACCTTTGGTTGCAAGTGCTTTGTTCTGAATAATGGCAAGGAGGATCTTGGAAAATTTGATCCAAGAAGTTATAAGGGAATTTTTGTTGGTTACTCATCCACAAAAAAAGCTTATAGGATTTACAATAAGGGGACACAATATGTGGAAAGAGTGATCATGTCATATTTGATGAAGAAGAAAATATTAGGAAGGGAAACTCACTCAATGATGATGATGATGATTTGGAAACTACCTAAATTTTTTCAAAAAAAGACATATGAAGGAAATAATAATGCTCTATCTCTGGGTCTAGAATTAAGAACAGAATATGAAGATATAATAAATCAACATAATAAGTCCATTCCTTCTAATTCTAATCCTCTATCCAGTGAAGGCAATGATCAGTCTCCTGAAGGTGATATCGCAATGGGACTGGTCCCAATTTTATTCAAACCACTTCTCTAATATCCATATAGAAGCATTAATTCTTTCATCCTTTTGGCAATCTCATGTCTCCCCTGAACTTTGGTATGAAAATAAGGAATAGAGCCAAAAACCTTTTTTCCTTCTCTACATTCATGTCACAAATTAAACCCAAGAATGTAAACAAAGAACTAAAGGATGTGGATTGAATCAATGTTATGCAAGAAGAGCTCCACCAGTTAGAATGAAGCAAGGTCTGGCATCTGCTCCAATGGCCCCATAGGCACTAAGTAGTTGTACAAGAACAAGATAGATGAACATAAGAATACTATCAAAAATAAGGCTAGGTTGGTTGTGAAAGTCAACAAACAAGAAAGGGGCATAGATTATAATGAATCATTTTATCATGTAGCAATAATGGAGGCAATTCAAATTTGGATTACATTTGACTCTTACATGGTGTTCAACATATTCTAGATAGATGTGAAAAGTGCCTTCTTAAATGGCCTTCTCAAGGAAGAGGTGTTTGTCAAGCAGCCTCCAAGATTTGAGAATGTTGATCTACCCAATCATATGTTTAAGCTGGACAAATCCCTCTATGGTTTGAAACAAGCTCCTCGGGCTTGGTATGAAAGATTGTCAAATTCCTACTTGACAATGGGTTTAAAAGAGAAAAATTTGAGAAAATACTATTTCTGAAAGCCATAGGAATAAATCTCCTTATTGTTCAAGCCTATATGGATGATATCATATTTGGAGCCACCACTAGCTCCCTTTGTTATGAGTTTGGTAGACTAATAAGCAGTGAATTTCAAATGAGTATAATGGGAACACTAAAATTCTTTCTTGGCTTAAATATTAAGTAGGGTGGATCCAGAACCACTATATTCTAATAAAAGTATATTTAAGAACTTCTTAAGATGTTTCATATAGAGAATTCAAAGCCTATTAACACTCTTATAGGCACCTCCACCAAACTAGACTTAGATGAACCTGGTCTCTCTGTAAATGAAACTATGTATAGAGGGATCATTGGTTCTCTACTCTACCTAACTACTAGTTGACCTGATATTATTTTTAGTGTTGGAATGTATACAGGTTCCAAGCAAGCCCAAAGAAATATCAATTGAAGGCAGCCAAGAGGATCTTGAGATATCTCAAAGAAACTCCTAACTTGGTTTTCTTTTACCCTACTGGTGACTATTTTGACTTGGTTGGATATGTTGATACTAACTAGGCTGGGTTCTTGGTGGAAAGAAAAATCACTTCAATGAATGTCTCACTTCCTAGGCTCATCGTTGAGTTTTTAGGGTACCAAGAAATAGAACACAGTAGCTCTCTCCACTATTAAAGCTGAATATATTGTTGTAGCATCATGTTGTGCACAACTTCTGTAGATCAAGCAATAACTTGAAGAGTTTCGAATCCTCTCAGATTGTGTGGTATTGTATTGTGACAATAATATTGCAATCAATATGGCAAAGAATCCAATTCAACGCAAAAGAATAAAGCATATCAATGTTATACATTACTTCCTAAGGGATAATGTTGAAAAGGGTTTGATCAAGATGGTTTTCTGTAGCACTGATGATCAGACATCTTCACCAAAGCACTTGGCAGAGAATCTTTTGACAGAAATGATCAAGGCTGGGATTGATAAGACCAAGATAAATATTTGTTGATTTTTTTCCTCCTACTACTATGGCCATAATTTGTTGGGCAGGTATCTAGCTTAGGTGATTTATCTATGTCTAACTCAATCTCATATATCTTCCAGATATACACCCATGGTAGGAACCTGGTACCTATTCAGGTTTGTATCATACTCTATTCTGGACTAGAGGCCATAATTCTTATCTACCAACCAAAAGAGCCATATACTTGTCACTCTTTATAGTGTCCTTGCCCGTGATTCCATTGTTATTGGGAATTTAGTATAAAAAATAAAATAAAATATCTATGTACATATCACAAAGGGTAGGGGTTTGATCCTTTTCTCAATGGAGTCCTTTCTCTCTCTCCTTAACACTGCTATTTCCTCTTATTTTGGGTACGATGTATAATGCTACCTCTTGGTTCCTGCATGAGCTATCTTGGTGTTGTTTTCTATTTTCCTCCTCTACTTTCCCCTATTTATGTACGTGTAGCCTTAATGTCCATGAGTTAACATATTTACTTGTCTATGTTTGGTTTGTTTCCTAACCTCTTTGATGATGCCAAAATAGGAAAGTGTGGGATGTAATAGGGTTGTGAGGGTTGTGGTGTGATTTGCATAGGCTGTGAGGGTTGTAGTGTGGTTTGTGCTAATCAAGAATGGGGATAAAAGTCTCTCACTCAGGGGCAACTTGATACTTATTGATAGGGGGAATAAGGTGTAGATGACTATATACTTATAGGTATCAGTGATAGGGGGAATCGGTTGGGAAAATTGGTTTGGCATGGCCTTGTGCTTTGTGGTGTGTTGCTAAGGTGTAGATTATGTTGTTTCAATGTTGAATGCTTGGATAAGTGTGTCATCATCAAAAGGGGGAAATTGTTAAGTTCTTAATTTTGATTATTGACAAACTATATGTAAATTATATGTTGGGACCTATTTCCTAGATTTTTTGTGATGACAAAGTTACTACAAATTAGGAAACAGGTTGGGCTCACCTATCACTATCACGATCAATAGTCACAGCTGACACAAAGTACAAAAGTTGGTGAAAAAGTTGCTGCCACCTTTTTTCCTCAACCAATGAGATCTCTCCTAGTTTTTTTGTATCATACTATATATTGCTCATCTTTCTCAACAAAAAAACCAATGCTTCCATATCCTTTGAAGCTAAAGGTAAATACTACACACTGCAGTAGGAAACTGATTGTTCATCAAGTTGTACTTTTACTTCTTTGTTGTCGTTGAGTCTTTGTGTACTGTTCTTAAACTTTTGCCTACACTTGCTTATGATCACTGTAGGTGTTATGGTGTAACTCCTTCCATTGTAATTATCTAGAGTCAGATGACTGTTCAAGCTAAAGTTAGCTTGTGAAGCCCAATTAAAGTTAGTTGGAGGTTGAAACAGTAGATATGATGTTTGTGTTTCCTTGTAATAGAGTCGTTGCTAGGAAATAGGTTCTTGTTTGCGTCTATTTGGAAATAGGTTCCTGAGATAATGAGCAATCCACTGCATCCCTTCAACTTGCATGGCAATAAACTGCAGGGAAAAATCCCCCAATCTTTAGCCAATTGCAAAGAGTTACGAATTCTCGATTTATGAGATAATAACCTTAATGATACATTCCCTATATGGTTGGAAACTCTTTCAATGCTACAAGTTTTAAGTTTAAGATCAAATAAATTGCATAGACCCATTAGAACTTTAAAGATTGAATAAATGTTTCCTAGTCTTCAAATCTTAGATCTCTCTCACAATGCTTTCACTGGGAACTTGCCAATGAGTCTATTTCGATATCATAAAGTCATGAAGAAAACTAACCAAACAATGAGGGAACCAAGTCATCAAGGAGGCTAGTATTATGTAGGAAACTACTTCCAAGACTCTGTAGTTATTGTAACCAAGGGATGAGAGTTTAAAGTTGTAAGAATCTTGTCTTTGTACGTCACAATGGATCTTTCAAATAACAAGTTTGAAGGACTTATTCCAAATACCATGTGAGATCTCATAGAACTTCCGGTGTTGAATTTATCTCACAATTAGTTGTGAGGTCATATACCACCATCATTTAGAAATTTAGCGATAGTAGAATTATTTGATCTTTCATTTAACCAGCTTTCGGGAGAGATACTGGCATAACTTTCTTCTCTAACAAATCTTGAAGTTTTAAATCACTCACACAATCATCTTGAAGGATGTATCCCTTGACGACCTTAATTTTCTACATTTTAGTACAGCTCATATGAAGGTAATGATGGATTACATGGATTTCCAGTTTTAAAAGTTGTGGTAATAATCAGGTATTAGAGACAGATTATACCGTATCTTCAATAGATGAACAAAAAAGCAATTCTGAGTTTCTTAATGATTTTTGGAAAGATGCTCTCATGGGATATGAAAGTGGACTATGTACTGGATTATCCATAATATATATCTACTTCAATATCTTTCACGTTCAGACTTTTATAGACAATTTCGGGATCTACTTCTTCAATTTCCTCGATAGCAGCTACCACATCTTCAGTCTAAATGTCTTCAGCTT
>NW_025825179.1:127920-231475 GCF_002878395.1 Capsicum annuum | reverse complement strand
TTCTTATCAATGTCTTCCTTTTCCACAGAATGGATTGTATTATATTCTATCCAATCTCTTTCCAAATTTATGCAAGCAATGCATTTATTACGTGACTCTCAGCTTCTAAACATTTTTCCCAACCTTCTTCTTCAACAACTTTATAAGTATGAGCGATGTTGCTCTCCGTGGCTCGACAATATCTTCTTATGTGTCTTGATTTTCAATATCGATAATAGTTGAGAGGCTTTTTACAATTGTTAAAAGTATCTTCCTTCTTTCCAGGCGAGCTTGAACAACCTGCATTTTGGGCCAGAACAAAAACCATCATTTCTATGTGTAGATGATCCAAAAGCCATAAATCCTATGCAAATTTTCCATGTTAATCAATTATGTAGTGTGGGAAATTGAATGATATTTCCGTCGATATAACATTTTCCCAAATTTGATACCCGGGCAAGATGTTATGGCTAATTTAAGTCCTAGTCGCAAAACACCATTATTTTGGTGATTGGCGCGTTGCGGAGGTGGTCTATTTAACAATTTTTAAATTCCAGTAGCCTAGCGTGATTATGGCACGTCGCGCTGAAGTTCCAAGTCCCAACCAGTGGGATAACTCGAAGGCTCCGCATCACGGTAACCCCAAGATTCTCATTCGTCAATTCCCAGTGAGCCACCGCGATAGTGGCACATCACAATGGCCCATAAAATTGGGCTCCCAGTTATATTTTTATTCCAGCTTATTAAGGGTATATTGGGTAATTTTCACCCTCCTTGTCAGCTTAAACACGGGATGTTTCTCCCAAGTGACCTCATTATTCATATTTTCTTCAAAAATTCATAAGAACACTCTCTTGGGTTTCAAACTAAAAATTCAAATAACTCAAGATTCAATCATGGGTTTTTGAAACTGATTTAAGATTTGAGGTACTTAGGGTTTATCCTAAAACTACATGGGCTTGTTGAAAACACCCAATTATGATTTAAAAATCATCAAGCATGAATTTGTTAAAGGGGTTTTGAGATCCATGATTTTATTATGCCTTATGCATGTTTAATTATATTGTTGTTTTGAACTTTAGGCCTTATCTCCTTAAATTGATTTACACATATAAGTATATGTATGAAACTTGAAATTAAAGATTTTTTTGAGAGCAAAAATAATGAAAATCCCTCTCTTGTGATAACCTTATGTTTATGATCTTATGGTGATTGATTAAAATGCATGATTTATGGCTTGAAAATAGTCTACTCAAACAACATAGTATTTTGAGCACGATTTAGTGATTTAAGAGAGGGTGTTTCTTGATGTAAATATATTTTGTTAAATGAGAAAGATTTGCATGAGATTAAGAGCTTTGACATGACCACCTTGCGTCATTGAAAGTTTGACAAAAAGAGTTGCATACATGTGTTTACATGACTTTTAGAGAAAGAGTTCTTTGAAATGATTTATTGATGTGGTGGTCCCGAATTTATGTTTTGAAAACAGAGATGGGAATATGCTAAAAATGGCTCAGAGATGTGACTTGTAAGTCAATGGTATGACGATACCATATAAATGTATGCCATAACAGAGTTAGAGTTTTCAGAGTATGTTTTCAGAGAATGCATGTCTTAAAGAGTTAAAAATGGGCATAAAGAGAGCTAGGTGGTTACCTGAAGAGGGCTAGAGTTCAAGTAACTCTTAGCCTAAAACCGTGATTTGCCGATCCGGATATATTATTTTTATGCTGGCAACGGCCGTATGGCGTAGCAGAGTCAGAGACTCCAACCATTGCGTCACACTTGGGTTGGAGGCTTCCCTCCGAGTCAATGGAGGATTCCATATAGCCCATGGAATTTTAGAGTTGTAGGGTATACCACCAGCGTAGAAGTAAAACAAAGAGTGTCACAGAGTTCAGATGATTTTACAGAGTCTTTCGAAAATGCCCATGAGATTTCTTACTAGATGATATGCATATGAACTATTTTAAATTGCTCTCATATATGTTTAATATAAATTATTATTTTGGATTTGCTCTGTGTACCAGTACAATTGTATTGACCCCCTACCTCCCAGGTTCAGAGGCTCAGTCTAGGGGTCCGGCTAATCACTAGAGTATCCAGGGAGAAATGATCCATGCAGTGGTGAGTCTTCTTTCTTCCAGAAGACCTAATATTTCAGATTATGTTATTCCTTTGTTTTGGTCTACTGGGGGCCTTGTCCCAGTTTTTCAGACAATTATCTTTAGATCATGTAGTAGAGATTTCACAGACTGTTCCAGAAGTTGTTTGGTTGATTTTGGATTTCATTCCAGAGTTTAAAATAAATCCAGAGTATGACCATGTTTCCGTATTAGATTATAATTCCGTATTTTCTTTTATTATATAAATGTTGTGCATGATTACCAGATCAGATAGAGTAGGACGTCCGGGCCTTCATGGTTCGGGATGTCCGTCACGGCTAGGCCCTAGTTCGGGTCGTGACAACCTGAGAATCGAGAGTGAGGTATATCTCTTTCTTTTTCTTTAACATTTCTCTTTTCAGCTACAAGAGCATTTCCTTCCCTTTCTTTGAAAAAATTCACCATCCAATTGTTTGGCTAGTAACTCCTGTGACAACAATAAATTCCCAAATTCCTCTAAGGATGGATGCTGAGCCCACCCTTGAATTGCTATCACAAAGGAAATATATTCTGGCTTCAAACCACGAATAATATTTCTTCTTATTCGTGCTTCAAAGATAGCCTCATCTGAATTTAATAAAGAGATGTCGGAACATAAATTCTTAATCCTTAAGAAATACTCAGCAATAGAAAGATTACCTTGATTTTCGTTAGCTAATTCATTCTCCAATATCTGTATCTGAGCTTCATTCTTCTTGTTTAATAACTGATCGAAGGTCCTCCATATTTCACGGGCTGATTTGCAACTTATAATATGATCGAATAAATTGTAGGAGATAGATCTCTTCAGAATGAACTCTGCCTTTACAATAATTTTCTTTCACTTCTTGTATGCACTAATATTCTCCGGTCCGTCATCCGGAGGACTTGCGTTACTCCTAACTCCCATTAACAACATCCCACGAATCCTCTCCCACAAGGTGTGACTCCATACATGTCTTCCATACCTTGTAATTGGACTGATTCAACAACTCCATTCCCAGTCTATTAACGCAGCTGCTTACATTCATTCGCACAAACCAGTTGAATCGACCACAAATTTGATTATGAAATAAACACAAGTCAATCTATGACTTTGGCTCTAATATCATGTCGAGAATAGCAGAAGAAAGGTGTTATTGGGAAGACCTTCTACTAGCTCAATATTGTTAACTAAGATCGAAAGATTCAACTAAAGAAGAGAAAGTCATGAAAGAAGAGGCTTTGTTATGGATGAAGACTTCTTGAATTGGATTGTTTTGGATTTATTTTTGGTTGGTTACAAATTCCTAATGCCATCCCTATTTATACCTGTGTAGGGATGTTCTAGAAAATCTTCTAGATAATTCTTCAAAAAAAATCTAATGATCTTTATCTTCTATTACAACTCTAGAGTATCTATTAGATCATTCTACAAGATACTTATTCAAGACACAACACTAGAACATTCTACAAGAACCTATGATATAAAATCACTAGACTATTCTAGAGACGTAACTAGAAATCTATGATTCCAAAAAATCTACTTTAATATTTTCACAGTATGATTACTGCTACTAAGTCCAATCGATGATTTAGAATGTGCTTCAAGTGGAAACCGGTGTATAGTTTGATTTTAGCATGGTCCAATTATACAACTCCCTATATTTCGAAAAAATATTTTAAGTGTTTGACTAACTATCTTATTTTTCAAAATTTCAGATGCCAAGGATAACAAGACGATGGCCTGATGGATTTGGCTATTCCTATGTTCACTTTTAAGCTTGATTTGCTAAAGTTTGCATTAATCTAGTTGAGCTTTATAAGCTTGATATTTCTTTTTAAGTTTGTATTTTGAACTTGGAATGTTTCATTACACAATTCGTTAAGAAACTAATCTATACATCTATAGCTCATTAACTGATCCATCACAAACAATATACTATTATGAACCGTAGGCTTTGCTGAAATCTTTTATTTACCAAAAAGAAAAGTGCCAATTCTATGGGGATTTTACCTCGGGGATTTTTTCCCTGTAGATAATACAAGTGAAAATTTAAAATTTATAAACTCTTACCTTTATTTTGTATGTTGCGTTAATTTTTTCCTTTCCTCTTTATGAATGGTTGTTGCAAGTACATTGAAGTCTCTTTCAACTAAGAAAAATTAAAGCCATCTTATTTGACTGCTTCTCCAAAGTGGACATTATTGAAGAATTCAAATGAATGAAAGACCAACATATAGACGTTGATAGTTCAACAACAGGTTAAAAGTTTGGAAGTCAGTTGTTAAGTTCAACCTCCTTTCCATCAACATATCCAACATTAGAATCCAACTTTGCTTCGAAGAAGACAATCAAGTAACAAGATCCTATATATTAGATCCTATATACCCTTAAACATAAACAGAAAGACCTTTGCACTTTGTTATTCTATTGAAAAATTACGAATATACAGAAATTCGTCCATTCCATTATCAGATTGAAAGAATTTGCCGCCTTCTTTAAGCAAACGTTCCCAATTGCATCACATACACACGAGAAAATAAAGTAAGAGAGAAAGAGAGACATGGCTTATGCTGCTGTTACTTCCCTAATGAACACCATGCAGCAATCAATGCAAGTGACTGGATGTAATTTGCAATCGTTCTATAAAAAGCTTGAAACCGTGAGAGCAATTATGGAGACACCCTGCTATATAGCAGGCGATCTTGAGGCATTGACAAGCTTGGAAGATGAAATCACTCAGCTAGCATACACAACACAAGATATGGTTGACTCGGAGTCAAGAAGAGTTTTCACAGCAAAAAATGCAGCTACACAAACAACAGAGTTTTGGGACCATCATTCCCTCTTGAAACAAGCAATAAGAGACATTGATTCCATGAGGAACAAGTGGATGAAAATGCAGAACAGGTATGACAACATTCAAGATTGGAAAGCACAAAATTTGACCATCACCAGTACATCTCAACATACCTTAGAGCGTGAGAATATGATGGTTGGACGTGAAATTGAATTCGAGATGGTGCAGGATCAACTTGCTAGAGGGGCAAGTGAAGTAGAAGTTGTCTCCATTGTAGGGATGGGGGGCATTGGCAAGACAACTTTGGCTAACAAACTTTTCTGTGATCCATTCATTGTGTCTCGCTTTGACATTCGTGCAAAAGTTACTATTACGCAAGAGTATTGCACGAGAAATGTACTCCTAGACCTTCTATTTTCTATAAGTGGAAGTGGAAGGACTGGTGGATTGTGTGAGCAGCAAGATGATGGGCAACTAGCAGATCAACTACAAAAGCTTCTAAAAGGTAGGAGGTACTTGATAGTCATTGATGACATATGGGCTAAAGAAGCGTGGGATGATATAAAACTGTGTTTCCCAGACTGTAACTGTAGAAGCCGAATACTCATGACTACTCGGAATATGGAGGTGGCAGAGTATGCTAGCTCGGGTAAGCTTCCTTATCAATTGCTGTTCTTGAGTTCTGTTGAAAGCTGGAATTTATTGTACGAAAAGGTCTTTGTGAAGGAGTGTTTTTCCCCTGAATTTGAAAATATTGGGAAACAAATTGCATTAAATTGCAAGGGATTGCCTCTTACAATTGTTGTGATCTCTGGACTTCTCCAAAAAATTGGTAAATCATTGGATAAATGGAAAAGTGTTGCCGAGAATGTAGGTTCAGTGGTAAGCACGGATCTTGATGTCCAATGCATGAAAGTGTTGGCTTTGAGTTACCATCACTTGCCACAGCACCTACGAGCATGCTTTCTATATTTTGCAATCTTCCCGGTGGATAAATTGATTTTTGTGAATAAGCTTGTGAGATTATGGGCAGCAGAGGGTTTCTTGAAGGTAGACGAGATGAAAAACATGGAAGAAGTGGGGAAAGAATGTCTAAAAGACCTTACTGATAGAAATTTAATTTTCATCCACCGTGTAAGTCGTTTAGATGGAAAAATAAAAGCTTGTGGAATGCATGATATGATTCGTGAACTCTGCTTGAGAGAAGCTCGAAACACAAATTTTGTGAATGTTATAATGGACAATCAAAATCCCAGTGAACTAGCCAGACATTTTTCAACAAAGCTTCGAGGTCGGATCAGTATCCAATCAGAGCAATCCACTTTTGTTCCCGATCAGTTGTACGCAGTTCGTAATAGTAAGCCCTGTTCTCTTCTCCTTTTTATTCGAAAACCGTCAACCTCAAGAATAATGCAAGAGCTAGAGCATTTCAACTTACTGAGAGTAGTTGAACTTGCTTCACCAATGTTGGATGCTTTTCCCATTTGTATTGTTGGTTTATTTCACTTGCGATACCTAGCTTTGACTTTTTACTCTTCCATTAATCACCGGGATATTTACATTGCTCCATCAGTGGATAACCTTCAGTATTTGCAGACTTTTATACTTAAGTTTCAAAAAAATTTCTTCATACGCCCGAAATTTTCTTTTGTATTACCATTGGAAATTTTCAAGATGTCAGCATTGAGGCACCTCTCCTTGGACAGGAGTAAGTTGAATCGTTATGCGTCTAGAGAGACAAGTTGGGATTTGGGAAATTTGCAGTGTTTGTCTGGGTGGAATCCTTTATATTGTACTTCATCTATCTTTAGACTATTTCCAAACTTAAAGAAGTTGAAGATATGTGATCACAAAGAATACTACATGGACGGTTATGATGTCGTGAAGGGCCTCCATGATCTTTGCTACTTAGATCAACTCGAAGAATTGAAATATAAGATGAGAAAATCGATCAAGGGAACAACTTTAGCTACAAATTATTTGTCGAGACATTCTCAGCTTCCTCCTCCAGGTGCTTTCCCGCAGAACCTTAAGAAGTTAGCTTTTACCAGCACTTCTTTGCCTTGGGAGGATTTGAGGATTGTTGGTAAGTTGCCCAAACTCGAGGCCCTTAAACTAGCATATGATGCTTGCGTAGGCAGAGAGTGGAAAGTAGTCGAAGAAGGGTTTCCTCAGTTGAAGTTCTTACTACTGCAACACTTAGGCTTAAATTACTGGAGAGCTAGTAGTGATCATTTTCCACGCCTTGAACGACTAGTCATTGACCGGTGTGGGTACTTGGATTCAATCCCGCACGATTTTGCAGAAATAACCACACTTCAGCTAATTGATATAAGCAACTGTGCAGAATCTGTTGGAAACTCTGCCAAGAAGATCCTTGAGGAAATTGAAGACAACTATGGAAGTACTGTTGAGGTCTGTATCAGCTAGTCCTTTCAATTAAGCCTTTCTGTTCACTTAATTTACTTGTACTTCAATCCCTTTCAATTTAACCATGCAAAGGGAGAGGTAAGGTCTACGTACATTTTACCCTCCAAGGCCCCCATATATGGGATTATATTGGATATGCTGTGGTTGTTGTTATGGTTGAATTTAAAAAATAGTATTCGTTTTGTTTTTGTCTCAACAATTCGATAATTGGAACTCATTGGTTCGACTAATCCAGATTCACTAAAAGGGGGAAGAATTCTATACCAGAGGTTTTCTCCATTCACATATAGTCAGTTTTTACATCCAAATGTGAATATTATATGGTTTTTAATCCACATCACCTTAACGTCTCGAGAGATTTTTCATTTCTAAGACGTTCCATTAATTTAGAGTTTTCACCAAAGATAGGTTTAAGCAGTACAGTTCTGAAGTATTACATTGGTTCTTCAAAGTTTTGTAGAATAGAATAAGAAACTTGAAGATCACCCAATGAAAAGTTGTGATTTCCTCAACTTACCAACATTTAGAAGACAAGAGGGAGGTTGCTCGGATGGTAGCAAAGTCTAAGCAAAAATCCATGGAAATTTGAATTGCTAAATTGCACACTAGAGCAGGTTCACACAATATTTACACAACATTGGAGCATTTAGAAATCTCCGACTGATGCTATATTATAGATCATATACAATTAAGTGACAAGCCATCTACACTTGTTGAAAGAAACGAAAAGGAACAAAACAACCACTCACACAGTTGACAAGTGAATCGACATTTCTTCCAGAGCACTGGCTAATATATGTGGAATGAACACCTTAAGGTCATCACCCGTTTTATCCTGTAGAGAAAGCCAATCATAAAAGATAAAATGAAATGTTCTAATTCCCACAACATGAAAGTATAACTAGCTTTACATTACTGGACGGATTTAAGTTATTTGCAACAATAAAATAAAGAATTTTTACACTATCGGTGCTTTAACTTTACCTGAAGGTACACAGTTATACACCAGTGTACAAAACCTAAACTCTTACTAGACATGCCTTCTCATGAAAGCATGCAAACTCTTTATTTCCACAAAAAGGAAAAAAACGAGAGAACAAAAGCAGCTGTAAGTAGAGTAGGTTAGAACTTGAAACGTGTTCTCTTTCAATTATCTAAGATGGTAAAGTTGAGCGTAAAGGGTTGGGGATATTGGATGGTTATACCAAAAAGAGAGTGTGAGATACGAGGCTCCGTAGCTTGTATTTATCCCTATTGAGGACTGCTAAATTGAAAACTAAACGATAGACTAAAGTTTCATCCCAAGTTTAAACAAACATAACTCAGTTTTGTTACATCACATTCCTATGTAACAAACTAAAAAGGTTATCTAAATATTGATCACCAATGATATTGCTTGATCACTTCATGTTTTATTTGCTTCATGGGTGTAAATACGCTTGACAAATGCAGTGAGGCTTTTGTGTTTGATGAGAGAAGGAACTTATGTTTTTAACTTAATATATATTTAAACAAAAAACTAATAAGAAAATAAAAAGTCATAAATCATTAGTTGTTGATTTAGCTTATGGGCAGAGACGTTGCTGTCTATTTTTGATGCAGAAAGTTAGCATTTATAAAAAAGGTGCTGCTAACAGGGTTCAATTCCACGACACTAAGAATAGATTATTCGGTCCTTTGCCACTAGCACTGTGACGCCCTTTGGTTTTATGGGTGCCAATTTCATTATTTGTCTCTAACTTATGTATATATACCTACATATACATAAAGTCTCGATGGAAGCTTGTGGGTTCCGTGATACAGACTTCAACAGAACTACATCCATAGTTGTCTTCAATTTCATGAAGGATCTTCTTTGCAGAGTTCCCAACAGATTCCGCACAGTTTCATATATCAATTAGCTGAAGTGTGGTTATTTCTGCAAAATCTTGCGGGATTGAAACCATGTACCAACACCAGTCAATGACTAGTCGTTCAAGGCGTGGAAAATGATCACTACTAGCTCTGCAGTAATTCAAGCCTAAGTCTTGCACTAGTAAGAACTTCAACTGAGAAACCCTTCTTCAGCTAAGAGCACCGAGGATTTTCACGACTTCTTGATTGTTTCCGTGGTAATCTTGGTAATAATCACATAATTGCAACTTCTTTAAGTTGGGACATACTCCAATAATACGTGAACAATTTGAAGGATACCACCCAGACAAACATTGCAAATTTCCCAAATCCCTTACCTTGCCTCTATTTCGCTGACTAGCCAAGTTATGCCTGTCCAATAAGAGGTGCCTCAATGATGACATCGTGAGAATTTCCAATGATAATATGAAAGAAAATCCTGGGCGTCGCAAATATTTTGGAAACTTAAGTATAAAAGTCTGCAAATACTGAAGGTTAGCTACTGACGAAGGTATGTATATATCCTTCTGATTGATAGAAGTGCTGAAAGTCAAAGCGAGGTATCACAACTGAAATAGATCAACAATAAAATGGGGAAAATCATCCAATGTTGGCGAAGCAAGTTGTAGTACTCTCACTAACTTGAAATGCACAAACTCTTGCATTATTCTTGAGCTTGAGGGTTCTCGAATAAATAGAAGAGAACCCGACTTACTATCTGATTAGATTCTGATCGGACTCGGAAGATTGATTGAAAAATGTCTGGTTTGTTCACTTGGAGTTTGGTTGTCCATTATAACATTCACAAAATTTATGTTTCGAGCTTCTCTTAAGCAGAGTTCACGATCAAAACATGCATTCCACAAGCTTTTATTTTTCCATCAAAATTAACGTGGTCGATGAAAATTTTCTATCAATAAGGTCTTTTAGACATTCTTCTGCCACTTTTTCCATGCTTTTCATTTCGTCTACCTTCAGAAAACCCTCTGCTGCCCATAATTTCACAAGCTTACTCACAAAAATCAATTTATCCTCCAGGAAGATTGCAAAATATAGAAAGCACGCTCGTAGATGTTGTGTCAAGTGATGGTAACTCAAAGCCAACACTCTCATGCATTGGACTTCAAGATCTGTGCATACCACTGAACTTACATTCTCTGTAATACTTCTCCATTCATCCAATGCTTCACCAATTTTGGAAAGAAGTCCAGCAATAACAGCAATTGCTAGAGGTAATCCCCCGCATTTCAGAGCAATTTGTTTCCCAAGTTGTTCAAATGCAGGGGAAAAGCAATCTTTCACAAATACCTTTGCGTACTGTAAACACCAGCTTTCATCGGAATTCAAGAGGTGCATTTGATAAGGTGGCTTACCTGAACTAACATACTCAGCCACCTCCATATTCCGAGTAGTCATGAGTATTCGGCTTCCGTAGTTACAGTCTTTGAAACATAGTTTTATATCATCCCACACATCCTTAGCCCATATGTCATCAATGACAATCAAGTACCTCCTACCTTTTAGAAGCTTTTGCAATTGGTCTGGTAGTTGCCCATCATCTTGTTTCTCATGTGATCCATCAATCCTCACACTTTCACTGATAGAAGAAAGAAGGTCTAGTAGTACATTTCTCGCACAATACGCTTGTGTAACAGTAACTTTTGCATGAATGTCAAAGCGAGACACAATGAATGGATCACAGAAAAATTTTGTTAGCCAAAGTTGTCTTGCCAATGCCTCCAATACCTACAATGGAGACGACTTCTAGTTCACTTGATCCTCCAGCAAGTTGATCCTGCATCATCTCGAATTCATTTTCACGTCCAACCATCATATTCTCAGGCTCTAAGGCATGTTGAGATGTACTGGCCAGAGTCAAATTTTGTGCTTTCCACTTGACTTTGATGTTGGCATATCTGTTCTCCATTTCCATCCACTTGTTCATCATGGAAGCAATATCTCCTATTGGTAGTTTTAAGAGTATACGACGATTTAGAAAATCTATTCTTTGTGTACTTGCCTCTTTAGCTGTGGAAACACTTCCCAACTCTGTGTCAACCATATCTTGTGTTTTGTATGCTAGCTGGATGATTTCAACTTCCAAGCTTGTCAACGCCTCAAGATCGCCAATTATATTGGAGAATTTCTCCATAATAGCTCTAATGGAATCAAGCTTTTTATAGCATGATTGCAAATTACATCCAGTCACTTGCATTGACTGCTGGATGATGTTCATAAGAGAAGTAATAGCACCATAAGCCATGTGATGCAATTGGGAATGTCTGCTTAAAAAAGAGGCAGAATGACTTTCTGTATATTAGTAATTTCTCAATATAATAATAAAGTGCAAAAGTCTTTCTCTTTTTTCCCATCCGGCATCCAATACCCATATTGGAGGCTGACTAAATTTAAATTCATGCCTGGAAGTAAGACCACTCCGTACCTCGCCGACTTGAACCTAGACCTCTGATAAAGGAGGAAGAACTTAGCACTCCACCACAACCCTTGCTGGTTAAGGTCTTTCTTTTATTTCTTGAGTTGTTAGGACTATAATATCAACTCACAAATCATTAAATATTATAGACATCTTTTCTTTTCTTTTGTTAAATATTATTTTGTTAATACTATCAGTACATTATTAAGTAAACTAGTTTGACCATACGTATCTCGCACGTGTAACGTTTGATTATTTAAAATTAAATTATCATTTTTATTGTGGAGATTTTTAATGAAGTGTAAATAGTTCAAATCACTTTTAAAATATCTTTCACACTTTAATTTATCATCACTTTTGTGTTTGTCATGCCGTTACTGTCAGAGGCTAAGAGAGATGCATCAATTTAAATTTTGAACCATATTTGTGGTACGATTATTTTTTTAAATTCTATATTTAAAATATTTTGTTGTTTTTAAAATCAAATCTTTATAAAATCATTGATTGCATTCTTATTATGTAAAACTTATAAAAATTTGGTACTTATTAAATTTTTCTTATTCTAACGCTTTTATATTTATTACTAAATTTTTCGAATCTACTTAGAATCAAATTTAGTTGATTTAGAATATTTAAATTAATAATAAAAGCATTAGTTGTCATTAATTATGATGACTTCTAATAAGGAAACGTTTTTCCATAAATATATTTAATTAATTTTCAACTCTTAACTATTAAAAAAATAGTGAAATAAAATTAAATTATTTTGTCTATTTCAGAGATTTTTAATGAAGTGTAAAAAGTTCATATCACTTTTAAAATATCCTTCACACTTTAATATATCATTGCTATTGCGTTTGTCATGCATACCCTTTTCCCTTGCTGCCAAGGACTAAGAAAGACACATCAATTTGAATCATATTTCTGGTACAATTATTTTTCTTTTTATTCTATATTTAAAATATTTTCTTTTTTTTTAAATTTAAATCTTTTCAAAGTCATTGATTACATTCTTATTACGTAAAACTTATAAAAATTTGCTACTTATTAAATTTTTCTTATTCTAATACTTTTATATTTATTTCTAGATTTTTCAAATTTTCTTAAAATCAAATGTAGTAACTCTTAAATTAATGAAAAATCATTAGTTGTAATTAATTATAATGATTTCTAATAAGAAAAGATTTTACCATAAATATATTCAATTAATTTTCATCTCTTGAATATTAGCAGAAAAATAGTGAAAAGACGATTTTGTCTAAAGCAAAAACTTTTAATGAAGGTCAAAAAGCTCAAACAATATTTCTAAGGTCCTTCACACTTTTAATATAGATATAGATTATAGATTATAACTTTTAATATAGATATAGATTGTAGATACAGATATAGATTATATATACATATATATGTATGTATGTATGTATGTATGTATGTATGTATGTGATAGGTTCCTTTAATATCGAGTAAAGATTTTAAAGTGAGATCGCCTAAAGAGCAAGAGTTACTAAAATTGCCCTTGAACAGCTTTCCCAAGAGTTACAAGAACCCTAACTTTTGAGATGAAAAGAGAAAAGAGAAGTTTGTTGATATTTCTTAGTCCACAAATACTGCTTACAATTGAGAATGCAATTGTTGCTTTATACAGGAGAATTTTCAGAAGTTAGTTATAACTAACTTTCATCTGCTCCAACAACTTTGGCTAACTCCCTTTGTCATGTGCTAGTCATGTGACTATTTAATTCCTAATTACAATTGGTTAAATTGGAAAGAAAATTACAAAAATCACTAGAGTTGTAACAATATGTATATATAATCTCTCTCACTCTCTCTCTCTGTCTATATATATACTAGTCTCAGTATACGCGCTCCGCACGTGTACTTTATTTCAATGAGTTCAATTTAATAAAATGACTTCGATGTCTATCTTTTGGCAAGAAGAAGTTTGTAGTTATTTAACTAATAAATTTAGAAACCACTTTGAAGCAGCTATTAGTATTTGACTAAGTTTTTAAAGTGTTTTTAAATGTATTTTTCTCAAAAATACTTTTAGAACAAAATTACATTTAGAAAAGTGATTTGAACTTTTTGTCCTTCATTAGAAAACACTTCTTTAGACAAAACTGTCTTTTCACTATTTTCTAAATGAAAAATAGTGAAAAGACTTCTATAATTATTTAGACAATTATAACTATTAGAAAATATTTTCAAAAAATATTACGAATCTTTCACTATTTTGTCCTTCATTAGAAAACACTCCGTTGGACAAAATTATCTTTTCACTATTTCAAAATATATTCCTAAAATAGGATAGAAAAAATACTCCTAAAATAGGACTCTATTAAGAAAATACTTCTATAAATATTGAGATGCACATTAAACTACCGAAGAAATCGGTTTACTCATTGAAAAAATATGATGCTCCTCCAACTTGATTCGGAACAACATATCTTGCATTTATATCTCTATTTTGAGAATTTTTTTGTATAAAGGTTAAGTTTAGTTGTATTATTTTGATATCTCTATTATTGTATTATTTTGTTATACTTCACAGGTGGTACATGAGTGTCAGACAACTTTAAGAAGATTTTTGTGTAAAGGTTAGATTTAATTATATTGTTTTGATGTCTCTATCACCGTATTGTTTTGTTGCAGTTTACAAGTGGTAGATGAATGTCGATCAACTTTGATAAATTTTTTTGATAAGGTTAGTTTTAATTAAATATATCTCTAAAAGATGTTGAATTTAATTATTGTATTTATCTTTATTATTTAAACAAATATCTTATTTAGTGCAACGTTTGAACTCAATAAAGTGAATTACACGCACGAGGCGCGTACACCTAAACTAGTACATATATATATATATATATATATATATATATATATATAATCTATCTAATATATTAAAAGTGTGAAGGACCTTAATAATGTTGTTTGAACTTTTTGTCCTTCATTTGAAGACTTTGCAATAGACAAAATCATATTTTAACATTTTTTGTTCAATTAATAAATATATAAAAAGATATTATTAAGAACAAAAAATTCGGGTGAAAAAAAAATTCTATTAAAAACAGAATTCCTAACAAGTCGGCTAAAGGTTTTTTTTTAACCAAAAATAGAATTGCCAAGTATATGCGTACTTGGTTCAAGGTTTTCAACCAAAAATAGAATTCTTAAGTATATGCGTAAAGTTTTTATGTACGAGGTCGGCTCCTAAGTTAGTTATAAAACACGTTGTATTTTTATTTTTATTTTAAGATTTCAGAGTCAATTTAAGTTTTAGGATTATAAAAGTCAATTTAATTTTGTCATGAAAAAATCATTAGTTATCATTAATTAAAATGATTTCTAATAAGAAAAGATTTTATCATAAATATATTTAATTAATTTTTATCTCTTAAATATTAGAAAAAGAAATAGCAAAAAGACAATTTTATCTAAAGTAAAAAACTTTTAATAAATGGCAAAAAGTTCAAAAAATAATTCTAAGGTCCTTCACACTTTTAATATATTATAGATTATAGATTATAGATTATAAATTATAGATTATAGATTATAGATTATAGATATAGATATAGATATAGATATAGATATAGATATAGATATAGATATAGATATAATATATATTAAAAGTGTGAAGAGCTTTAGAAATGTTATTTGAACTTTTTATCTTTCATTAAATGTCCTTGTTTTGGACAAAATCGTCTTTTTACTATTTTGTTCTTAATATTTAAGAGTTGAAAATTAATTAAATATATTTATGGTAAACCTTTCCTTATTAGAAGTCATTTTTTCATTTAATGTAAGAGTTGAAAAATAATTAAATATATTTATGGTAAAATCTTTTCATATTAGAAGTCATCAAAATTAATGACAACTAATATGTGTTTCATTAGTTTAAGGATTCTAAATCTACTAAATTTGACTTTTAAAAAAATTAAATAATTTAAAAATAAATATAAAACTATTAGAATAAGAAAAATTTAAGAAGTATCAGATTTTTAAAAGCTTTAAGTACGTAATAAGAATGTAATCAATGATTTTATAAATGTTTGACTTTAAAAAGAAGGAAAGATTTTAAATATTAAAAAAAATAATCATAATACAAATATGATCCAAATTGATGCATCTCTCTTAGTCTGTGGCAACAAGGAAAAGAGGTATGCAAAAGCAAAAGTGATGATCCTATATAAAAAAAGTGAGAATAGAAGGTACTTTAATTATGATACTTAATTCAAGTAAGGAAAGAAATTCCAAATTGATTGAAATTCTAAAATTTAGAATTTGTTCAAATAATGAAAATTTCAATAACAAAAAATTATTAGGACAAAAATCTAACTTTTAATTTTATTTAGTTTAAGTAAAAGTTTAGCTATCTATCATAAAAAAAAATTTGGAGAAGAAAAGGCTTTAAAAAAAAATACTCGTAGGACTTTTTCTCTTTTAAAATTGTATCTTTTTTAAAAGAAATTAATTCCTAATATCCAACTTTTCTTTAAGGTGTCATAAATTTTTTCCTAATATTTAGGAATAATAATTTTTCTACTATTTATAGTTTTCTTTTTCAACGACTTCATGCCTTACTTTTCAATATTATTTTAGGAGTTTACAAAATTTCCCATATTAAAAAGAAATTGAAAAATGATTTTTTCTACTACAAAAACTTTTATTGGAGGATAAAAAGTTCAAATAACATTTCTAAACACCTTCACTTTTTTAATGTAACTAGTTTAGTTACACGTGCAACACTTTTGATTATTTAAAATTAAACGATTTTATCTATTATGAAGGTTTTTAATGAAGTGCAAAAAGTTCAAAGCATATTTTTTTATTGTAAGCACATTATATTTTACCACCAGAAGTTTCAAGTGGTTAATGGGTTTAATATATTCTAGACATAGATATAGATTTATAGACTTTTTAAATCTTCTTAAAATCAAATTTAATTGATTTAAAATTCTTAAATTAATGAAAAAAAATAGTTGTATAAGAATAAGTTTTATCATAAATATATTTAATTAATTTTTAACTCTTAAATATTAGAAAAAAATAGTGAAAAGAAGATTTTGTCTAAAACTAGGACGTTTAATGAAAGGCAAAAAGTTCAAATAACATTTCTAAAACCCTTCACACTTTTAATATATAATAGATATAGATATAGATTATTGATATAGATATAGATTATTTATTATAGATTATAGATTATAGATATATATTATAGATAGATTATAGATATAGATTATAGATATAAATATAAATTATATATATAGATTATAGATATAGACAGGGGCGGAGCTACCCTTTGCCGAGGGGGTTCATCCGAACTCCCTTCGGCGAAAAATTATCCTTCGGTTAGTTCAGATGTTCACTTATGAACCCCTCTAATGAAAATTCTGGTTCCGCCACTAAATATAAATATAGATTATAGATAAATATGATATTGAAATATATGAAAACATATGTTCACTTATTTTCTAATAGTTTATATGAAAATTATATCAACACATTGGATATACGACCTAAAGAAAACATAACATAAAATAATGTTGTTTATTATGAAATTAAAAGAAATTAAAAGTTTTGGTTCGGAGATTATTTGGAGGGGTCAGGGATGGAGCTAAAAGATTTGTTAAAAGTTGAAATGGTAGTGTGATGAACATTTTAAAAACTTACACAAGTATTTCATTAAAAGAATTGATTCCAGGTAAATTTTATTTTTACTAGAATTTATACAATCAATATCTTAAAATTCATGTCCAACGACAAAGAGATATCGATTGTATAAATGCCCCCGTACCTACAATTCTTTTATGAAACTAAAGAAATGAAATATTTCAGGTGTGTTTTTACTTTTATTACAAAAAGAATTAAATTCGATTAGAGATCATATAAATTTTGTTTTCAGGAGAATCAATAGTGTGGTCAATGCCTTGATGGTAAAGATACTCAACCGCTTAACAAGCCTCAGTTGTCATCATCATGTCGATTTTTCTTAGAGATTTAAGAACAAAAACAGAGTTATAATCTTTCACAGTGTGAACCACACATCTTTCTTAAGAAACTACCCTTTGAAAATCTATATTCATTTTTAATTTTCCCACTAATCTTGAATTTTTCTATGCCAATGATGCATAATTAATTTAATCCCACATTGCACCCATAGGTGATAGGCCATATTGCATCTTGGCTTCTTTTTAATAATCATTTATTTAAGTTCATAAAACAAGTTGCTCATTTCATGATCGACTTAAATCTTAAATAATGCCAAAACTTACATTTTGGTTCATAAGTCAAACCTTTCGCACTTTCTATAAGGGAAAAAACACTTAAAAGATGTGATTGGGTAAATGAAATTCCTTTATTCTTGACGGGAGGTCTCAACTTCGAACATAAATGAGATTCCTTTATTCCTTTATCCTCAACCTTGAAAATGAAGAATTTCTTCTAAAGAGCGTCTCTTTATAATGAACCCAATAATGGAGGAAATCCCATCAAGTCGGACTAGTGGATATCGAATATTGAATAATGACCAAAATAATTAAAGAAAACTTCAGGAGCAAAGAATAAGTATAGTAGGTTAGAACTTGAAATGTGTTTTTATTCAATGTCTAAGATGGCAAAGTTCAGCGTGGTGGGTGGGGAAAATCGAATGGTTATACCAAAAAGAAAGTGGGAGATACGAGACTCGTAGGACTGGTAAGTTGAAAACTAAACAGATTAAAGTTTCATCCCAAGTTTAAACGAACGTAACTCAGTTATAAGTTGATCACCTAGTCAACCTTGTGTTATTTTATGTTGTCACCTATGTACTTCTTCAATAACTATGCAAGAAGTACGGATTAAAGTGAATCAACAAAAAGTTTTTTTTACGTGAAAACACTCCTCTCCGAGGAGCGAAAAAATTGCCAAACAAGAAACACAACTAGGCGTGCCCCTCTTTTTTGTTCTTCTTTTGCTTTCAGGGGGGTTAAATCAGGGGCAACTCAATATATCCAATGGCCTAAAGCAAAATTTCAAAACGAGGTATTAATTTTTATAGCTATTATTTGAGATGCAAAGATATGAATAAAATTGTTTTATAATGAACTTCTCCCAATAATTTCTTTTCAATTGATTACATACCTAATTCATTCAATTTCTCCAAAAACTTTGTTGATTGTAAGATTTTATCAATTTTAGTTTTAAAAAGTTTCAACTAAGACATGTTTTTATGTCAACTCTATAAGCACTATACACATTTGAAGAATAATACTGAAATCTTTGTATTGTCTTGAAATATTACTTACCTTTCTACTACTTTTCATGTTCATCAGGCAAAATAAATATAACATATAGATTACAAGGTTATCCTATTTATTACTTTTTTTTTAATAATTGAGCATTATTAAGAAGAGCATTCTTTAATGTTAAAGATAAAGTTGGAAATAATTATCAATTTTAGTCTTGAATTTTTAAAGTGATAATTCTTTTGAGATAAAATAATATTAAAATAAAATAAAAAATACTGAACAGTACTCAATATTTTGTAAGAGAAAAAATCTAGAAAACAATAAACATATAATTGCTAAAACTACGGCCCCCAAACTCTTAGCCTTGGTGGCTTCATGCTGAAGCCGACCCTGGGTTGAACAAGCTTATAAAGCAAAATATGTGGTGTTACCTCTCTTTTTCAAATATACTTATTAAAAGAATTCATGAAAAAGTAATACGTAGCCCAAATATAAGGGGTGAAACTGTTTACTCACACTAAACAACCATTTGAGTTATCTGCTAGATCTGTATTTTTATTTCTCATTCTGCTCCTAATTATTTTTAACCCTAAATTAGTCTTAAGGTGCTTAGTATGAAGGAAAATATATCCCACGAAAAATAAAACCTAAAATAAGTGATTTTTTTACTCGAATATTTAGTAAGTAGAAAAATATTATGACGAGCATTTACATCATTCAATGTAATAAACTATGGGGTTTGGGGCTTGGCGTGCAACAGCTGCAGTGGTGTGGAGTGGCTGTGTGACCAGGTTTGGTTCACGTCCATGCGGGAGGGGTGGTTGCTTGCAGGGGGAGGGAGTAGGTGCAGGGAGAATGTGTAAGGGTAGGTGTGTGGGTTGAATGAAGGGGTTAGGATATTTTGGGCTTGTAAATGTGCTGGTGGAATTTTAGGATCAAAAAGTAACAAAATCAAACTCAACAAGGCACCCTTCTCCACTTAAATATCAGACTTAGTTCGTTTGGCACAAGTCCCTCAACCTTCGATAATTGAATAGAACTAAGCCCCTGAGGCCAAAGTAGTTTGCAGATGCACACATGGTTCAAAATACTCTTACTTCCTTTAAATATCGTCGTCTCAGTAGACTTACTATTTTCATAATACTACAGAGATCTTTCTTGCGTTCTTTGAGGAACAAAACGCCAGAGGTCCACAGCAATGTCGACCTCCTTTTTCTTGTGAAATATGTACAGTTGTGGCACATCATACCGAAGCTGCAATTGAGAGAGATAAAGGCAAAAAACATTCATGAGCCTACACCGAAGAATTTCACTTAACGCCACTAGCATATAAATGCTGAATTTGTTCGTTTCGATACTTAAAAACTGATAGCGGAATGAGAAAAATACGTACCTCGCATATAACTTCAGCACTTCTTGCATTATAATCTCGCAAGGCTGCTCTTTTCACATGCTGTTAGAGCATACACAAATGCCAAATCACGTTCTAGATCAGAGCACTCGTGCACTAAAATAGAGGCACACATTGTATGCAATTTTACACGTGTGACGAAAAATTATACAACAACAACATACTCAGTATATTCCCACCAAGTGGGGTCTCGGGAGGGTAAGTGTAAAACAATCTAAGATAAGGAATAGCAAAAGAACCAAGATACAACAGAAATTAACATATTCAATAATACCATAAACAAGATACTCCAAGTAACACACCAAAAGATACAACATCCTAAATTCAGACTAACCTTCTACTCTAATCCGTCTCCTCCACAACTTCCTATCTAGGGTCATGTCCTCGATAAGTTGGAGTTGCTCCATGTCATGTCTAATCACCTCCCTCCAATATTTCTTCGGTCTACCTCTACCTCGCTTGAAGCCATCCCTAGCCAACCTCTCAGATCTCCGCACTGGGGCATTCGTGCTCCTCTACATCACATGAATAAACCATCTCAACCTCGCTTCCCTCATCTTAGCTTCCACCGAAGCCACTCCCATTTTATCTCGAATAACCTCATTTCTAATCCTATCTTTCCTAGTACAACCACACATCGATCGAAGAATTCTCATCTCCGCCGCCTTCATCTTTTAGATGTGGGTCTTCTTAACAAGCCAACACTTCGCCCCATACAACAAAGCGATCTAACCACCACTCTGTAAAACTTGCCTTTAAGTTTGGGAGGTACCTTTTTGTCACACAAGATTCTGGAGGCAAGCCTCCATTTCATCCACCTTACCCCAATCCGATGAGTGATATCTTCGTTAATCTCTCCATTCTCCTGAATCACAAACTCCAGATACTTAAAACTGTCTCTCTTACAAATAGAATGAGTGTCAAGCTTAACAACCACATCGGACTCATGAGACACCTCGCTAAACTTACACTCCAAATATTCCGTCTTAGATCTACTCAACCTAAATCCTTTAGACTCAAAGAGTTCTCATCCAAACGTCCAATTAAGCATTAACTCCACTACGTATCTCATCAATCAAGACTACATCATCCGCAAAAAGCAAACAATAAGGTACCTCACCTTGAATGTGCCGCGTCAAAACATCCATTACCAAGGCAAAAAGAAACGGACTAAGCGTCGATCCTTGATGTAACCCCATCAAGAAAAATTATAACATCATAAAACAACGCAAAATGTCTAGTGCGAAGAAATCTAGAGGAATCGTAAATGCTTATGAGCAAGAACCAAATACTTGCATAAGCAAAGTAACCAATCATGCTAGAAATCAATGAGTTAATATTGGGACCCAAAGTTGTAGGCATGTAGCCTAGTGGACACTGGTTAATAAAGTGGGATGAAAACAATGGAGACCAGCTAAACACTAAATGCTATGTCAAATTTTCTCATCTGCTCAAATCATGTGCTCAGATAACTCGATACATGCACTAGTCACAAAGCTGATCCGAGCACCAATGTTTTAAAAAAGGATCTAATTTTGGATGAAACAGCATTGTCTCAATGCAGCTTTCCTTTCCCCGAATATATAATCTGTCAGCCTCCTTTCACTAATGTGCCAACTTCTTTAACTTTCCACTTCGAAAATCATAGACTTTGTTCATTCCCCTCTTCCTCAATGCCAGAAGCTAACTTAAGGTTCCATCAATTTTGGAACAACAACAAACCCATAGTAATTCCACAAGTAGAGTCTGGGGAGAATAGAGTATACACAGATCTTACCCCTACCTTGCAAAGATAGAGATACAAAAGGTTCCAATAATTTCAGAAACATAGAGATACAAAAGGTTCCAATAATTTCAGAAACACCAACAACAATTATTTCAAAGGCAATTGATACCTCCTCAAATGAATATTGTATGTTGAAGACACCCAAGGGTGTGGCCTAGTTGTCAATGAAGTGGTTGGGAACCATGAGGTCTGAAGACAAAAACACTATATTTATTCCTATGTCCTAGCACTAGCATTGGTGGACAAAGTTACCCAGTACCTGTTACTGATGGGAAGTAGCAGGTATTTAGTGGAATTAGTCGAGGTGCGCAAGCTGGCCTGGGCACCAAGGTTATCTCGAAAAAAGAAAAAGAAAAAAGGACTACCGTATGTTGATAGCGTTTCATATAATAGGTTTCCTTCTTCCCTTCTGATACAATACTAAGTGTGTATCAAGAGATTCCAACCAACACAAAAACAACAACATGAACAACAAAGTGCTAGTGAATCGAAAATGGCCACACACGGCTTCACTGGGCTTGCAACACTTGTTTGAGCTAGAAAGTGAGTTTAACAACAAGAACAACAAAGACAATATTGCTAGTGAATCGAAAGAGCCCCACACGGCTTCACTAGACTTTTATATTCAACAACACAATGTTAACAAGATTTACAAAGAAAGAGATAGAAACTTGACACACAATATTCATTAATCTAAGAACCCTAACAAGAGAAAGGACCCTAAGACTAATAAATATCAATACCAAGTTCTTACGTGGACCAAGAGGAACTCAAAGAACCCCAAGAACCTAGTTTCTAGCCAAGACACAACACTAGTATCACTCTACTAGTGAGAATTCGGTTTTGGCCTCTCCAAATGAGAAAGAAAAGTAAAAAATTTACAAGTCTTTTGTTTCTTGAATAATAGGAATGAACTAAAGCAAGACTAGGCCTATTAAATGGCTTATATAGTCACTTAGAAAGGAGGGACAAAGACCAAAATACCCTTGGCATTTAAGTGGGTGGGTTTGGGGTGTCTTGGTGGGCCTCTTCACATTTTATTAAATATAGGCCCTTAGATGGGCTCACAAGGGCCTCACACATGGCCAAGAATGTGAACAAGGCTAGGAGTCGTTGCAACTCACGTGCTTGGCTTCGTGTGAAAGGTCTCGAGCTAGGAATTCCCGTATCACCTTCCCCATCCACCCTCACCCTAACCCACAACAAAGTAAACCAAAAGTATACTGGTTTTTAGTTATAAATGGTAAATCTAAGCTTCTTTATTTGTTAGTTTTGAGCTAGAAAGAATAAACTCAGCATTCAGTATAATAGTTGAACATTCAGATAGCTGATTGATTAACTCAGCAACTTTTCTTCTTTTTTGTTTTGTTTTGTTTTTATCAAGAAGTGACAGCAACTTAATTTAAGTCGGCATGATTTATGAGCACCACAAACTCAAGAAAGTTCATATTTAAGTTAGTTGGAAGACAGTATGGAAGAACTTACTTCTCTAGTTGTGGTCTTATGTAAGGAATAAACTGCTTGAGAAGCAACCTGATACGTTAATAAAACCACACATTAATCTTGGAAAAGAAGAGGACAAAAAGCCAATGCAAAGCACAAAACAGAATATCGAGCAAATAATATAAAACCTGGATACCAATTATATGGAGAGCACCACCGTACCTTCATCGCCAAAGAGAGAAAGTTCATGTCAGCGCCTTTCCTCCGTGTTCCAAAAGGCGGATTCATAACTACTGTTTCAACGATCTGACCTACACATAGTGAAATGATCAATGAGTCATGAGAAAGATATTGTTCTTCCGGGCTGAATAGTAAATAGCGAGGCGAAAAAAGATACCTCTCCAATTTAAGCTGTTGATGTCGCATTGAATAAAATCCATGTCTAGCTGCAGATGAAATAGTTCAAGAAATGAATGAAACACGTATTAGCAAAAGTGAGATTATACATGGAAGGCTATATGTATCAATCAAAACCAATGTATAAAGACCCTGTGTTAAACGCTTTTGCAACCTTGCAACTGAAAAAGGAAAACACACAAAAAGGCAAAAAGTGTTACTCCCTCCGTTTCAATTTGTTTGTCTTACTTTCCTTTGTAATCCATTTCGAAAGGAATGCCTATTTCCTATTTTGGCAACTCTTTAAGTTCAACTTTACACGTAACATAATTAAAACTACAAGATTAAAGGACATTTCGGTACATTCTATATATCTTTAGTCTAAACCTATAAGATTCAAAAGTCTTCTTTATTTTCTTAAATTCCGTGTCAAGTCAAAACTAGACAAAAAAATTTAAATGGAGGGATTATCAAATAAAAGAATAATACCTCAAGCTCGTTGGCATTTTCATATGCAATCTCAAGAGACTCAGCATCAATATCAAGCCCAATAATACTTCTGATCACAAAAAAAGACTATGTAAAGATCAAGCACATATAGGGAACCATGGCAATCCAAGGGAAGGCTCTATTGCATGCAAAAGGGTGGTCAGTCTAACATCCTTCACCGGAACAGTGTATATAGGTCCAATATCAATTTTATACATACATATTAGGTCTTGAATACCCTTAGCAACATTCTTAACTTCAACAATGGTTGGGGTAGAGGTAGGCCGAAGAAATATTGGAGGGAGGTGATTAGGCATGATATGGAGCAGTTACAGCTTACGGAGGACATGACCCTTGATAGGAATGTATGGAGGAGGCGGATTAGGGTAGACGGTTAGGGGGTGGGAGTGCGTCGGTAACAGTAGGGAAGTGTTCTTTATTTGTGTTTGAAGTTTCTTGTTCGTGGTGTTGAGTGCTGCTTATGGTTTCGGATGTATAGTTTTAGTATTATCCAGTGGATCTAGTATTATCTTGTGGCTAGCATTGTTAGTTTATATACATTTATGTTTTGTGTTTGTTATATTGCTATTGGTTCTAAGCCGGGAATCTATCAAAAACAGCCTCTCTAGTTCACCTGAGGTAGTGGTATAGACTGCGTACACTCTACCCTCCCCAGACCCCACTAGGTGGGAATACACCGGGTATGTCGTTGTTGTTATTGTTGTATCTTACTTTCCTAATTAGTCCATTAAAGAAAGAATGTCTTTTTCCTTTTTTTGGCACATCTTTCGTTTCTGAATTTTACAAGGGTGGGATGGATGATGAGGATGTCTTTTACCGTATCGGGGTGGGATGGATGAGTGTTGTCTGATAAGAAGGTGCCGTCCAAGCTTAAAGGAAAATTTTATAGGGTGACAGTCCGCCCAGCCATGTTGTATGTAGCAGAGTGTTGGCCAGTCAAGAACTCTCACATTTAGAAATTGAAGGTGGCGGAAATGCGGATGTTGCGTTGGATATGTGGGCTTACTAGGGGTGATGGAGTTCGGAATGAAACTATCCAAGAAAAGGTTGGAGTGGCTTCGGTGGAGGACAAGATGCGGGAGGTTCGTTTGAGATAGTTCGGACACGTGATGAGGAGGGGCACGGAGGCACCGGTTTGTAGGTGTGAGGGGCTTGCTTTGGATGGTTTCAGACAGAGCAGGGGTAGACCGAAGAAGTACTGGAGAGAGGTGATTAGGCAGGACATGGAGCAGTTACGGCTTACTGAGGACATGACCCTAGATAGAAAGATCTGGAGGACGCGTATTAGCATGGAAGGCTAGTGCCATTTTGGGTAGGTAGGGTAGGGCATTACTTGGTGGGTTTAGTATTCTTATTATCATTTCTTGTTGCTTGCAGTATAACGATTGTTTACTAGTCTTTGTTTACTCTTTCCCTGGATGTGGCGTCTCTATGTTTTGTCTTGTTCCAGATTTTTTGGTATGACTTTGATTACTATTCCTTGTCTTGAGCTGGGGGTCTATCGAAAACAGCCTTGCTACTTCCCCGGGAGTAGTGGTATGGACTGCGCACATCTTACCCTCCCCAGACCTCACTATGTGGGAATACACTGGGTTTGTTTGTTGTTGTTTGTTGCTGTATCTTTTATTTCTGAATTTCCACGTGGCATGCTTAAGACAACAAGATTAAAGCGCATTTTGTTATCCTAAATATCTTTAATTTAAAACCATAAGATTCAAAAATCAAATCAAATCAAAATGAAACTAGACAAACAAATTGAAACCAAAGGAGTATTTATCATCTCCAAGCATCAGTAAAGTTCATTAAACAGAAAGAGACTTTTTTTATACGGACTAAAAAGGAAAGTAAGTTAAACAAATTGAAACTTATGGAGTATACATTAAATATTTAAATCTTGAACCCCCTTAGCGAAATTCCTGACTTCGACAATTCTTGGGTGTACAAAGATCATATATATTATCTCCACACAACAGTAAATTTTAACAAAAGAAACAAAATCCAGAGAGAGCTATGAACATACTCAGCTCCCAAAAGACCAGCAGCAAGGCCTAATGTACCACAACCACATCCGAAATCTGCAACCACCTTACTGTTCACATCCTCAAATGAATTCTCAGCCTAAAAAGATCAAATGTTTTATACGGAACCCAAAAATTTAATAACAAAGATACCCTTTTAACAAAACTTAGGGGGCATTTTGGCCATGAACTTCTTTTAGTTTTTTTGGGGATTGAACTCCGAAAACAGGTCTGACATAAAATTCCGGAATTTGAAAATCGCCAAAAAGAAAGCTTTTCACCTTTTCTCTCTCCAATTTACTCACAAAAATAAACAAGTTGCTTACACTTTCAGAAACAACTCTCTGCCTCCACGGTCTGCATACACTCTACCCTCCCTGGACCCTACTTGTGGAATTTCACCAGGCATGTTATTGTTGTTGTTGGAACTCCAATTTGTATACATGGATGAACACAATTCCAATTCTCAAATACCATTTTTCATTTTAAAAACAAAAACAACATTTTCCAAATTTCTCGATATTCATGACCAAACACCCCCTTGAAAGAAAAACATAGAAAAGGCTGGGACTATATAGCCATATAGAGAATTTACAGTGTAAAGCATACGAGAAGCAATGTGGGGTCCAGTAGGATATTGTTCTAGCTCAATCTGCAGAAAAAAGAACAATTTTTTACTAGTAATCAAGAATCACAAAATTGGAAAATAAAGTGAAAAAAGAGCATTATTTTTACTAAAATTAGTCATCAAGAATCACAAATATTGGAAAATAAAGTGCATAAAGAACATATTTTTACTAAATTAGTAATAAAGAATCACAAAATTGACAAATAAAGTGCAAAAAGAACATTACTTTTACTAAAATTAGTAATCAAGAATCACAAAAACTGGAAAATAAAGTGCAAAAAGAACATTATTTTTACTAAAATTAGTAATCAAGAATCACAAAAAAATTGGAAATAAAGCACATAAAGATGTATATTTAATTACAGAGAATTATATGGAAAAAAAAAAAAAGAGTTAACCTTTGGATTGGAGAATTGTTGAAGAGAACCAAGAAGACTTTCTAATTGTTTCAGCTTCATCTTCTTTCACTTTGATTTGATGACTGCTAAAGCTTTCTACTCTGTGTGTGTGAAAAGAGGAGAGAGAGAGTGTTTTTGTTATGTTTGTATGGAATTGAAGGAGAGAGAGAGAGAGTGTGTTTTTGTTATGCTTGTATGGACTTGAAAATCCCTAAGCCCAAGATTGCAAAACTAGCCCAATACATTTGTACAAGTGGCCCACAATTTGTGAGGAAATTGCACCAAGTGTGTCCATAGAGCGACAAAGTTTAGAAAATTCCTGACATTTTATATAAGTATAAATAACATAAGTACCAATTCTTTGGAAGTAATTACATTCTATTCCACTTTTTAATTACTTTAATATCTCTTCCTATTAATATACATAAAATAGTCGACATATACATAGTATTCTGTGTATATGTTAGAATTTTGTAATATGTTTAGGGAGTTGAGATTTTTTGTAATATTGGAAACATAAGTTGTATATTTGTGTAATTTTTAGTTTATATAATTACTGAAAATTTCGATGTTGGATCTGCCGAAATACATAATTAGCTTCCAATACATCCAACGAAGATACATTTTTTCCTTAGTAAAGATACGTAATTAGTTCCCGACACATTTTTTTTCCAGATTTTGGGTCTGTTGAGATACATAATTGATACCAAACTCCCTAAAAACACAACAACACAAACACAAAAATCAGTCCACTAGTTCAAGAACTATGGACCCTTTTGATGACCTCTCTCGGATTCGCAAGAATAACAAGAAGGGAAGTGATATCAAGAGTAAAACACACTAAAACAGCAACAACACTGGAGGTCATATTTGTGCAGTTTTGAATAGTTAAAAGTCATATTTGTGTACTGTCAAAGTTTAAGGCCAAAATTATAATTTGGTGTCAAGTTTAGGATCATTTTTATGTATTAACACCTATTTATCGGTATTTCAAAGTTTCTGCATCATATCAAAAGGAATTTGTTGATCAACCAACAAATGAGAAGTTTTCAATCTCCTTACTTGTAACCAGCATCTAGAAAAGATCCAAAGCTAACCTTCCAAACATTTAGAACAAGCAACACAAAAATCCACAGAAATTGGAATTTCTAAACGTACACTAGAGCTTGAACTGCTAAATACAATATGTACAATCCATCTGCACTCATTTTGCGCCTCATGACAAAATTCTTGAAAGAAAAGGAAACCGAACAAAATTTCCATCAACACAACTGACTTATGAATTGACTTTCCTTTCGAGGACTGGCTAATCAGTGGAACACCTTTTAATAGGGTCGTTCAAAACCGAACCATATTCAATAAGCCAACTGCAAAATTGGTTTATTGGTGTTGGCTTATCGGATAAACGGTTGGTGGACGGATTCAAATGTTATAATTAATGGCTTATCGGTGTGGAAGTGAATTACTTAATTTCCTTATTGGATAAATCGTTAACCCGTTAAGAATTACCTAGTACACTTATACTTTTCCACCTAGATATATAAAAATTAAAATACATATTATATTATTATAAAATATAAACTCTAAACGTAATATATCTGAATTCTAGTGTAATAACCTAAAGCCCATTACTAATTAACCCTAATAAAAACTAAAGAGAAGTTATTAGGAGTAAAAGTAACATAACATATTCGGCCTTTGGACTTTTAGAGCTTTGCAAAGCAAAGGCTCCAATTGACTACTAGTGCTTTCAACTTTGGTTCTTCTGCCAGTATGCCATCTTCATTTCTTTTAGAAAGAAAACCATATTTTAGAATATATTGTGATTTATGGAGTTTTTGCTGTATCTGTTTTGGAGATAGTGAATAGATATTCATCATGTATTCGTAGTGACTAATCGTTCTTGTTGATACATGTTTAGAAATTAACAAAATCAAAGCTCTTCAGTGCTTTTCTCCTTGAGGTTCCAACTACAATTAGTAGAATGGCTCAGTAGGCTCTTCCCTTCACAACCCATGTTGCATAGAAAGTTAGAACTTTCTCTTTATCACGATATAGTACTACTATTTGTCTATTTTTATAGTCAAATTAATTGTGGAAGTCCGATACACCGCCCGATAACCGTCCGATAATTGTTCATCCATTATCGAACCAACTGATATCTTATTGGTTGGCTAGTGGATTTATATATTTTAAAACCGATAACCAATAAGCCAAACCGTTAAGTGTAAAGGTCCATTCGATCAATCCGATAAGCAGCCCTATCTTTTAAGGTCATCACCATGTACAAAGCATACCATATGATAACAGGGTCCAGAGTGTTGGGTTCAAAATGGAGAGGGTGTCATATGGAAGCTTATAGTTTGCAAACAAAGACGATGATAATTCAGATACATATAAAAATATAATAAAAACATATATATTATTAATATATTTGGTCAAACGATCTACATATTAAAAAAACTAATATTGAAAAGCACAAAATCTATTGGGAGAAATCTCCCCCTAAACAAAACTATTTAATGACTATATTGTGAATGCTATTGTGTTATGCTACAAGAAGAGGTTCTTCTATTTATAGATGTCTAAAAAACCTTTCCTCCAAGAAAGAGGTTTGCCAAAAATGGAAAATTTTTATATTTTTCTTTAATGGTATTACTTTTATTTTGCTTTCAAGATAAGTAAAACTTAAACTTGGTAAGAAAATCAGGGTAAAACCCTAACAGATCTTCCTTTTTGACTTGATTTTCTTCACAAAATATTCGTGAACCTTCTTCTTCACACTCTATTCATATACCACTTCGGCTTAACATGATTAAAAGTTGATATGGGTTAAAAATTAAAGCTCTATGCCTTAAAAATAAAAACATGGGTTAACATTATTGGATCCCTGTGTTATAAGTGAACAGAGTTAAAAGTAAACCCTTGTACATTGAAAGTGAGCACGGGTTAAAAATGGAGCTCATGCGTTAAAAATATATGCACGAGTTAAAAAGAGCCCAAGAATTAAAAGTAAGCAAGGGTTGAAAGTTGGAGCCCATAAACATTGGTTGAAAATTGATTTTGGTTTTAATGATATATTAGCAGCAAGACTGTTGAAAATTTATTTGAAACTTTTCTCCTAGCTAGACAAAGATCTTCATTATCGTCAAATTGGTTGCAAATTGATTTGAACCGCCTTAAACTTGTCTTCAACCTCGTTTCCCCGAACTATTGAACCTTTGAATCGTAGGCTCTGATACCACTTGTCTCCGATTTGAACCGTTGGACCGTTTAACTATAGACTCTGATACTACTTGTTGGGTTCAAAATCGAGAGGGCGTTATGCGGAAGCTTATAGTTTGCAAACAAAGACGATAATAATTCAGATAGAAATAAAAATATACTAAAACATATATATTACACTACAACAAATTTCATTATCTGTGATGAATTATTTTGTCACATAAAACTCATATTTCGTCCTAAAAAATATTTTGTGACAAAAATAAAATCGTCAATCTTTCGTCTCTAAACATGGGTCGCTAAAAGTAATTGAAGACAATTTAGTATTTCGTCACTAAATAAATCTTATTAACTACAAAATAAAATTTCGTCCCCAAATGTGGAGTATTTATGACGAAATTATTTGTCACAAATAGCATAAAATGTTGTAGCTAAAAATAGTGTAGCGTTGCTAAAAGGATACTTATTACCGACACATCTAATTTTTCACTTTAATTTAATTAGTGACGATATTGTTCGTCTCTAAAGGTATGTATAACTTGTCGTTAAAAGAATGTGATTGCATCACTAAATGATACATGATTTGTGTACGAAAGAGAAATTTCATCTCTAAATATATAAATTAGTGACAAACTTTTTCTTGTCTAGAAAGGGCAACAATTTCGTATTTGAAAATCATTTGTGTGTCACGTTACTGACAAACTAATTCGTCACTATATGTCTATCTTAAAATCACTCTTGAGCCATTTTCAAGCTAATTTTGTATGCCTCACAAGCTTATAAACACAATTGTTATTTTCTTATTTGAATATGATAAGAACAATAATTGAAGTCATTCAAGTTTCAATAAATCATTTATAATTGACATTTATATATTAATCCATGTGTAAATTTCTCAAACGGTACCAATATTCTCAAAAAGAATTAAGGTTGGTCTGAAGGAAAACCACAATTATTGTCTATTTATCGTCATTTTCTTTCAATCTTTATCTCGTGGACTTCAACACTAGCTTCATTCCTTGGTGTACAAGTCAAATCTATCACTTTATTCTTTACAACGAATCTGCAAATAAAATTAAGGCAGTTAACTATTGTATCAACAAAGAAAAATAAAGTTTAAAGTACTTGAATATAATATGGCTTAATCTTTAATAGCTCCTAAGGCCACCTGTATGAATCATTATTTGCGCCCATTAATTATTCATAAAGAGATACAAAACCCATTTGAGATGCAGAAAGTACGAAAAAGAGAGCAACACAAGTAAATGAATTAAGTAACGAAATTTTTCCACAAAACATAGCAAATAAGATTGTATAACATCGTTATGATAACTTTAATTATTCAATAGCTTTGGAGCAGCAAAAGTGAGTTCCAGATCTGGTGTTATTGTGCGTTGAACTGAAATATGCCTCGTAAAACTCAAATTAGTAATTAAAAGATCACTTGTTTGGCTGGCATTGACACATGACTACTACACTCTAATACACTTCTACTTCAGTATAATCCCTTGATAACAAAACTAAGAATGTTTTCTACTATACCATCATATGTGTAACTGTTACTAATTCAATTCATTACCAAACTAGCAGACAACAAAAATGAGCGACAGTGAGAAAATAATTAAACCCACGAAACATTCAAATAACAACCTTAATGGTTTTCCACTCTAAGTATACTAAAGAACAAACAACAAGCTAATTAGATCCACAAGCAAACAAAAGATCATCTAGTGAGAACTTGAACAATCTTATTCATGATCAATTCTAGTCTTCTCAAGGCTGTGTACTTTTTTTTATAACCATGGTGTTAGGTCAGCTTGCATGCACCTAGACTAATTCTAGGGGATACCCGTCACCTGTCACCTCCCACCAATAATAAATATTAGGTAAATGTGTCCATCAAAGCTAGAACTGATGGGAAGAAATCACGTAGTGTTTGTTTATGTTGGGAATTAAACCTGCTCAACCCAACTTCATTGAACCACTAGGTTACACTCTTGGGTGCTGACATACTTTAATAGTAGGCTATTAGAAATCAGCCGATACAACAGAAACCTAATATATACACAGGATGTGGAGGCAAAAATAGCTCCACTCATGAACCACATTGCCAATAATGTTTGTTTACAATGTTCATACAAAAAAAAGAAGATAAATATAATCATATTTTGTAAGAAGAAACTTGAAAACACCCAAGTATATATTAAAAAAAGTGGCCACTGATGCTCTAAAAGGACTTATAATCAAGCCAAAGCTAAGAGTTCATCCAATAACATGTTGCACCATGAAACATACAACAGAGCAACGTACCTACTACAGATACTGCATATAGCCACAACATCATATTATCTTATATTTGAGACTTTGATATTACTAGTACAGTGATCTCCCCCTTCTTAAAATATAGACTTCTTGATCCCGTTATCTTTATACTGCCAAAGCCAATTATTTAGTTAAAAAATTCTGGTCATAGCAATTGTATTTGTCCATTCCAAGCAACTTAACATGCTCTCTATCAAAAAAAAATTATTCAATTTTACTTATTTGTTGTCCAAAAATTATGACATGAAAATAAACTCTCATCAAACTCTTGACTTTTCACATTGTGCTCAATGTACACAAGAATGGAGATATTTCAAACTTCCGTAAATGTAGAATTGAAAAATACTCATCTAGTATTTTTGGAATTTGATTGTTAGAAACTAAGGTGGAAAGAATTTGCTTAAATTCCGAAGCTCTGCTGAAACATGGAAATATTCACCCATGAACCAAAACTGTGAAACAGTTAAGTTCTTGTAAGTACATTATTCAAAAAAGAACTCCAGGATCTACATTCAATTGTAGATAAAAGATAGCAATAGTTTACACTAATAATCATAGAAGTTGTTGGTATGGAATATAAATGAAAACCAAGTCAGGACTTTGAGGAGGAAAAAAATACTATACTCATATGCACTCTTCAATGCCTATGTACGGAGACGGAGATTGAGATTTAATTTTACATGGTATGGCCCATTTTAGATCATCGGACTAGATAACTCTTTTATGAGTGATGTATGAGATTGACACTATGTGGATCCAACTAATCACAAGATACGAAAATGGGTGTGGCATGGTGAGCTACATGATACATTCACCTTTCAGGAAATTAAAGATGTTATGCTAGATGCTTTATGAGCAACTAATTACAACTAATTACACTTTCTTCTGAAAAAATCAAGTAAAATGCGACTAGTTAAAAAAACTAACAAAAGAGTATCTTGTCGAAAAATAGATCTTTTACCCATCTCAATTCAATATCTATTGTCCAAATTATATAAGCACAACACAAATAATACACTTAACTGACCTGAGAATTAAATTATTTAAGAGTTTCATTCATATTTAAATTGTTCATTTCACCAATATTGTTCAAATAAGACCCCATGGTGAGAACTATTAAACAATACAACAATGTTGTAAGCAGAAAGTTCTAAGAAGCAAAGAAGAAGAAGAAGAAGAAGTCCCTTAGAGCTCGTTCAGTTGGGAAACAAGTAAACTCGGGATTGTTATTCCACTTTCAATGTGGGATAAAATGACACTACAATTCCAGAAAATATTATCCCACAATTTTATCCCAACTAAATATAGGATAAGCTCATCCCAAAATTAATTTTGGGGCTAGTTATTCCATATTCCTTGTACCAAAAGAGCCTTTTAGACACTTAAGAATACTATATATCCTTGTTGTAGTTTCTTTTTTTTTTTAGCAACACATTACTTGTGGCATTACTCTTCAGATTACCGAATTAAAAAACTTCTCATTTGAGTTGAGGGTCTATAAAAAAAAAGTTTCTCTACCACAAAAAAATAAGAGTAAGGTCTAAGTACATTCTACCCTCCCCAAACCAAAGTTGAGGAACCACAACAGGTATATGCTATTGTAGACAAGTGACATAAAACCGATATGACATATTGTTATGAGGGTTTATAGGCCAAAGGGGTTCTTCCACCTATCAGACTAGTTTTTTGGGTTGGGCTCTTCCATTTGGTTTATAATATTGGTGCTTTCATTGAGAGTCCCACGCATTGGTCCGTGACTCGGAGTGGTGGCCTGGACCCAAGAGGGATACCATCTGTGACCAACGAGGATCAATCCACGTATGGGGAGCCGCACGTTGGGCCGTGACTCGTAGTGGTGGCCTGGACCCAAGAGGGGTGCCAGCCATGACCAACTGGATTTAGCCGTGACCAATGAGGATCGATCCACGCATGGAGTCACGACTCAGAGTGGTGACCTGTGTGCCAGGAGTGGTGGCCTGGACCCAAGAGGGGTGCCAACCGAGATCAACTGGGCTCAACCGTGACCAACGAGGTCGTTGGTTCTTAAGCGGAGGCGATTGTTATGAACCAATTGTCCCACTAGTCTGATAGATGGGAGAACCCATTTGGCCTATAAACCCCTTAGCATTTCTCTATTTTTCCAATGTGGGACAATTAGTTCATAACAAATATGGTTTATGATTTTTTTAAGAATCCATTTTCTCGAATCAATTATATAACTAGTATATCCTACCATATTCCCCGATACTTCTAAAGAAAGATTTACAACAACAAATCCAGTAAAAATAAAAAGCAAAGTTACGAAAAAATAAAAGTTGAGCCTTTTATCTAATCACAAGGTTCAGACATGGTCTCTTTTGAACCACAGCATTCACATTACAATACATAAATCAGAAATGTTCAAGCTTAAATGCAATGTGCAAGGACGGAGAAGAACGAAAAGGGTAGCAAATGAAACATAAATTAAGGAGGAGAGGAGATTCTAAAGGGATTGCTAAAAACTATCTTGATGGACCAAATTCCAACTGATTTGAAGAGAACATAGCAAAGAAATAAAAGAACACATAGGGAAAAAAGATATATCTACCTTGACATTCTAGTTTCTACTTCTCCAAATACTCATAACACCCGAAATGAATGCATACCATTTTCTAGTCCAAAAACTTTGAAGCTTGTATAAAAAGAAGAAAAGAAACACAAAAGAATCTGCGAAGAATTCACAAATTAAGAAGATCATAATTAATCTAATCCTTAAGCAAGAACGCACCAGACATTGTGCAGAAGCAAGAATTCTCCAGATTTGGGTTAAACTGCTGCAAATACATCAAAGCGACAAAAAGAATACCTAATTGTAATGAAAGCTAAATTAGCGCGCTAAGTATTTGGAGAAAATAATTGAAAGTGGAGGGAAGGGTTGCCGCCTATATTTTCCTACTAATTTGGCAAACAATAATTCTTTCTATCAATTTGTTCGTTTAATTTTAATTTGCATGAAATTTAAGAAAACTAAAATTTTATCTTATTTTGATTTAACGTAAATAATTTTGGAAAAACAATAGACATGTTGACGGTTTGGAGCTTAGTTATAGAAAATTTCAATATTTTTATAATTACTGTATATCACGATTTTAAATCTGTCGAGATACATAATCAGCTCCCTATACATCTAATGAATATATATATATTTTTCTTTGTAAAGATACATAATTAGCTTCCGATATTTTTTTTTCCGATTTTGAATCTGTCGAGATTCATAATATATCCAATGATATATTTTTTCCTTTCTAAAGATAAAAAATTAGCTCCCGATATATTTTTTTCAATTTTAAATCTGTCGAGATACATAATTAGCTTTCTGATACATCCAACGAAGATACATAATTAGTTGACATTTTGTAATTACTTTGTAAGGGTGGAATTTGTGTAAATATGGTAAGTTAAGGTGTACATTTATGTTATTTTTATTTGATTTTGATTTAGCATGAAATTTAAGAAAGTAAATAAGATTTTTGAGTTTGAATCTTGTAATTTAAATTAGAGATATGTAGAATCTATCAAAATATTTTTAATCTCTAATCTTAAACATGTAATGGGATTAATCAAATTTAAAAAGTTGCCCAAAAAAAAGGAAAAACACATTATTTTTTAAACGAACTAAAAAAAAAGAAAAAATAAATTAAAACAAAGGGAATAATAAATTTAGAAAAACATTGGATAGAAAATTATGAATTATCATGATAAAAAGATATTTTTAGTCATGAAACTGTGTTGGCATCATTTTATTTTACACATAATATTTATTATATTGTTAAAAAAAATACGCTTATAGATAATAAAATTTGTATTTAGAATATAATAATCAAGACAAAAAAATGTGGAGTGTTATAATATCTATAAAAATTCTTATTCTTCTTTTTAAATGTAAAATTCAAGATATTTTTGGTTTGATCGTGAATTTGATCTTTATTTGAATATGAGTTTAAATTTGATTCATCATAAACCCTTTGATGACCACCACAAACAATAGTTCTCCCACAAACAAGCAAAATATGATCTTTAATAATTTAGAGATAGTACCCTATTACCTCTCTGAACTATACCCAAAACGGTAGAGACACACCTCAACTTAAAGGGAGTCCTATTACCCCCCCTCCCGAACTAATTAAAAGTGTAATTTTGACACCCTTAGTGCCTACGTGGCACATATGTGGTACAACACACTGAAGTATCCACGTAGGCACACGTATGTGCCATGTAGGCACTAAGGGTGTCAAAATTACACCTTTAATTAGTTTGAGGGAGGGGGGTAATAGGACTCGTTTAAGTTGAGGTGTGTCACCGCCATTTTGGATATAGTTCAGGGGGTAACAGGGTATTTTCTCTTTAATTTACCTTATCCTTATTTGAAAACTTTTAGAGGAGTGTTTGAAGGGTTGCAGATTGTAGGAAATTTGTAATCTTTAATCGACGAGCTCCTCTAATTTCTTGTTAGATTTTTTTTTTTTAAATTATGAGACCCCTATTTGTAGTTATGGGATGAAAAAGTTGTGATGAGGAAAAAACATTTTCACCTTGTTAGGTTCAAGTGGCATCACGAAATTTAATTAATCATCGCTTGTCACTTGTCCACGTGACATGTTTTACTTGTCACTGAATTTGACTAGGCATGCTATGTCATTTTAATATGCGAAATGATCTTATTGTCTCTTTTATTTGACTTGACGTGCCACATAATTTGGCACGTTGCCTTGAATAAGACCTCTAGGATAAAATGATATCTTGAGTTGGGCAAAGTGGTTTGATCTACCATTTGTTGTGCAACCAAATGGGTTAACCAAACGTTAGGGGTTGGTATGGTAGGTTAGATATTGAGTTAATTTTTTTGATACCGTGATTGTAGTATTATGGCATACTATATATTCTATATTTTTAGTTTTTTCTTTAAATTGGGTATTTACAAATAAAATATCGAATTAATACGACACTGAAATACATAGCTACATAAATAGTTCATTTATATTAGCGGAAAAGACAGAAACGACACTTCAAATAAAACTATTTCTATGAAAATGATCATGAAATTTAAATTCTACTTTCTAGCCATTTCAATTTATTGACTTGTTCTATACCGTTTCTACACTCCTTCTATACAGTTTCTATACATATCTTATACATATAAATATTCTATACGAAAATTTTATATTTTTGATACATAATTTATACAATAACTGTACATTTTTCTTTTATACGTTTTATACAACAATTAGATAATTTTCATACACTTTCTATATATATTTTTTTATATATTTTATACATAAACTTATTTAATAGAGCTATAAATTTCTATACATATATCTTATATAGATACATATTTTATTTAACAATTATATCATTTTTATATAATTTAAATATTATTTTTAAATAATAAAAAAAGCAGAATATTTGATCAGTTAAAAAATTTATAACAAAAAAAAATTGAAATACTTTTAAAAAGGCCGAATTACCCAAGTTGAATATTGTATCAGTATTGTATATAAATGGTTAGATGTTGGAACTTTGACTACTTTATTTTAAATATTGAACTATTTTTTTGTGTGGGTAATAAATTAACAAACGAAGTTCCTTGTACTTTTTTTTTTAATATATATTTTTTACGTATGTAGGGAATTAATATGATATATAATTGAGATACTTTTTTGGTTGAAAAAAAATACAAGAAGTCATGATTCACTATTATATGAGTATATATAAGTCAAGTTGAACAAATTAAGATTACCGATTTACCATGCATACTGAAAAAAATTGAAACTCAATTCAAAATTAAAGAACCATATCGAATTAATAGGGATCTCATAATTAAAAAAATATGAGCAGGTTTTGGTTGAAAATTAAAGAACCACGTAATAGTATAGTATTTTAAAAATAGAAAAGCAAAATTACTAAATCAAAGTTTCGGTTGAGCAAGTTTATCATGTCCTGAATGACTACCACTAGATCTCATTTGCTCTTTGATGAAATACTTCTGTTGTTGTTATTAGTTGGCCAAGTTTCTTGAATGGCTAAACACATCGGCGGCCCCTAAACTTGACACAAACTTTTATTTTGGTATGTCACTAACCATTGTTCATTTTAAACACCTCAACTAGTGTTCCTTTGTATCATTTTTGCACCTTTTTGCTGACTTGGCACATTGTGTGTGCTGCACATTCCTTAAGCGTGTGACTAGCTATTTTTTGATAAAAAATACATTTTTTTGCTTTATCTTCTTCACTCTTTATCCTTTTACCTTCATCTACCAAATTTACAACTTGAAATAAATATTTGAAGACTTAGAAAACAATTTTCAAGTAAAATACTAAAATTTTAAAATTGTGTGCAGTGAATTGAATAAATTTTGATACAGTAACGACAATTGCACATTTTTTGGCGAATGAGGGTTTGTTTCGATGTTAATGAGGGTAAAGATGGTGGCTTGAAGATGGTTCTTTATTAAAATAAAAATCGAGAAGAGGGGAGGTTTCTGTGTAGTGGAAAATTGAGTGAGTGAGGAAAAAATTGATGGAGGGCCAGTTGGTTGTCAATGAAGAAAATTAATAATGGGGCGTGTTGTCGATTGGAAATTGAGGAGGATGGAGAAATCAATGGTGTTAGTGAATTGGGTGTATTTAGGTATGTGTGTGTTATGGAGGAGCTACGGCTTCTCCGATCTTCTTCACAAGACAATTGTGCTGCTGTTGTCCCTTTTTTCTAAAAAAATTAAATAAATAGGTTTTAAAATAGGTTTTTTTACAATATATTTTTCAGTAATTATTTTTAGTATGTATGTCACATGTTTTCATTTAATTTGTTATTTTGATACTTCAGCCGTCAGTGTAAAACACATACCTTGTATATTTGACTGATTATAAAAAAAGTGTCAAAATAACACAACACAACCTAACATAAGGTATCTAAAATGAACATTGCCTAGTTAAGGTACCAAAATGAAAGTTTGCGCCAAGTTTAGGGGATTTCCAATAGTCATTCAAGAAACTTGACCAACTAATAACAACAACAAAAGTATTTCATCAAAGAGCATATGAGATCTAGTGATAGAATTGTGCAATGTCATGATAAATAGTTGGGTTTGAATTGAAGTAGCTATATATTTTTTTTATATTCTAACGATCAAGGGACTTCATCGATTTTATAAAAATCGACGGACACCACTCGGCCTTAATGTTGGTTTTCTTAAATTGACCTGCTAATTTTTGATGTTATTGAGTCTGACGATTTTAATTAATAAATCAAAGGTGTCTGTCGGTTTTGATCTAATTTTAATCTCTTATATTGTGGAGACAATTAATCGCCAAGATTGTAGCCGCATTGACAAATATCCACAATTTAATGCATTTTGTGGAGGTTATCACAACCACTACAATAAAATCGACACAAAAAAGTTGTATAGTGTGAGTTAAAATAAACAAGATAAAATGATCTTATAATGATATTATTATTATGATCTCCACAAATAAATCTCCACAATTAAGTTTATATTTAATGGTGGAAAATAGTTAATCAAAGATTCAAAAAATGCTTTAAAATTTTTTAAAATATAGGATTACACGTTAACTTTATCTCCGTATAATTGCTCTCTATGATGTTACAAGTCCTACTCACATTAGGTTTAATTAAATGTTTTCATTTGTTATTTGAATTTTTGTAAGATATAGTTCGGTGTTATCATATCATTCTATAGTTTCGTCGTATTTTTATCTATAGAAAGTGCTTGAAAAAATATTTATCAGTTCAATATTTAGCTACAAAAAAATTCACAGCAAATAGTCAAATTATTCGACTGCAAATTTAAATTGTCTCTGTTTAAATTCTATATATTTTCTGACAACAATTTACGGTCACTAAGTCACAGGTTGATTAGAGACAATAAAATGACTGTCACTAATTGGTTATATTATTAGTAAAAAAAATTAATGTCACAATTAAATATAAACTATTATGGTATAAGTTTATCACATTTAATGACAAATTTTAATTCGTCGCTATTGCAATAGCTTATTTTTTGTGACAAATTTTTTTCGTGTTCAAAATTATAACTAATTTAAGACAAATAATAATTTGTCACAAACTAGAAACATTATTAGTGACAAAATAATGTATCATTGATAAATTAAAATTCCTCACTAATAATTCTTAATAAATGGCGCCAAATTATTTTTTGGTGGGCAATTTTAGTAGACAAAACGTTGCTATGAAATTGTATGTTTCGTCACTAAAGTATATTGCTCATGTATTTAAAGATGAAATCTAATTTTTGTCACAAAAAATGAATAATTAGTGATGAATTTTTTGTAGTACTTAATAATTTTGTAGCTAAATATCACTTTTGTTATAGTGAATATATTTCGTCAAACGACCCACATATTAAAAACTAATATTGAAAAGCACAAAATCTATTGGGAGAAATCTCCCCCTAAACAAAACTCTTCAATGACTACATTGTGGATGTTATTGTGTTATGGTATGAGAAGGTATCTTATATTTATACGCCAAATATGAAAAATTTTTATATTTTTCTTTCAGAAAAAGTAAAAGTAATTATGATATTACTTTTATTTTTCTTTCAAGAAAAGTAAAACTTAAACTTAGTAAGAAAATTAAAGTAAAATTATACCCTAATACGGAGAAGGGCCACACTTTAAGGGGTGTGATGTGGACATCCTACCCTTAAGTTCATCACCTCTTTCTGCGCAAAAAAATAAATAAATATGAAAGAGTCAAAAAGGATGGAAAATGAAATGTTAGATCTATTGATTAGGAAAGAAAATTATAGCAAAAAAGAGCATGTACGTATAAGAACTTACACAATATTTTACAGATCTAAATTATATAGAATGACGTATGTAAAGAATTTTTACACTTTTCGGTATCGAGCTTGCTATGAAGAGTATATGTTGTTCTAGGTCAACTTTACATGGTATAAAAATTTATAGAGCACAAAACTTAATATCTTACTCGACATACCTGCTCATGAACATTTGGTGATAATCCAAGTAGGAAAAGTCAACAACCAATAGTTCAGGTATGAAATTCAAAAAAATGGAGATACTTTAGGTATGTTTTTGATCCTTAACTTCTTCTAAAAACATAATTTAGGATATCTAGTTTGTATTACAAAAACTATTCAAATCACACAAATGATTATCATGCATAATTGATTTCGTTGATAGCTCTAAAATTGTATATTCTATACAATATCCTCTAATCAAACTGAAAACGTGTTATTGTTAAGTCATCTCATATATTCGTGACCACACAAGCCTTAGCCTTAGCATATATAATTTGGAAGCACAACCACATGCAACAATAATAAGTACATCAAAGACGAAGATGTCTTACAAAGCTTGACAGATGGACTTCAATAGAACTTCCATAGTTTTCTTGAATGTCCCGTTGAATCTGCTTGGCGGAATTCTCAACAGATTCTGAATAGTAGCTTATATTAATCAGGGCAAGTGTGGTTATATCTGCAAAATCTTGAGGGATCGAAACCAAATGCCGGCAACGATCAAGAGATAGTCGTTCAAGACATGGAAAATGATCACAACTGGCTCTCCAATACCAAATGCCTAAATCTTTCAGTTGCAAGAACTTTAAGCAAGGAAAACCTTCCTCAAATACTTCCCATTCGTAGCCTATGTAGGCATCATGTGCAAGTTTAAGGGACTCGAGTTTTGGCAATTTACCAACAATGCTCAAATTCTTCCACCACAAAGAAGTCCCACTAAAAGCTAAAAACTTAAGGTTTTGTGGAAAGGCATCTGGAGGAGATAGGAGCAAAGGTGGCAAAGGACGAGCAGGACGAAGGGGAATAAATGGAAAAGCACCTGGACGAGGAAGGAGCTGAGATGGTCTCTCCAGAAACATCATTTCTGGTTGTTTTCTCCTCGTAAACCACGTAATATCTTGTGGAGTAGCACCATAAGTTGTAAAGCTTTCCAGAAAGCAAGAAAAATTTGGATTAGAGAGACAAAATTTCAATTCCTCCAGCTGATCTAAGAAGCGAAAATCATAGAGGTCCTTGCGACGAAGAAAATCTTCTCGGATGCCACGTATTTGCAGTTTCCTTAAATTGGGAAATAGTCTAAAGACAGATCCAGTACAATACAGAGGATTCCATCCCGACAGAAATTGTAAATTTTTCAGAACCAGACTTTCCTCTGTTGGCTCATGATACTGCAAGTAATTCCAGTCCAAGCTGAGCCGCCTCAACTGCTGCATAGTCAAAATTTCTGATGGTAATACGAAAGGATGACGCCGGACCTTGTGACGTGACAGCTTAAGTATAAAAACTTGCAGATAACATAGTCTAGATATTGATGAAGGAATGTCTATTGATGAGGAAATATCTTCTCCTAGATGGCGCTGCAGGCCGGGAGAAAGACTTAAAGCTAGGTATCTTAAGTGAATTAAATCAAGTATCTCACTAAAACATCTCATTAAAGCAAGATCTAGTACTCTTACTAGCTTGAAATGCAACAACTCTGACATGAATCTTCGCTTTCTTTTGAAAAGCAAAATAGAGTGAGCCTCATTATTGGGACATCTAGACAACTTTTGCTCATTACTGATACGGCCTCAATCCTTCGAGAAAAAATGCATGGTTTTCTCACTTGGATTTTGATCATTCTTTCTTCCAACAACATTCACAAAATTCATGATCCGAGCTTCTCTCAAGCAGAGTTCACGAATCACATCATGCATTCCACAAGCTTTAATCTTTCCATCAAAATTACTCTCCTTGTGGATGAAAATTAAACTTCTATCCACAAGATCTTTTAGACATTTTTTAGCCACTTCTTCCATACTTTTCATCTCGTCTACCTTCAGAAAACCCTCTACTGCCCATAATTTCACAAGTGAATTGACAAAAATCAATTTATCCTCTAGGAAGATTGCAAAATATAGAAAGCACGCTCTTAGATGATGTGGCAAGTGATGGTAACTCAAAGCCAAAACTTTCATGCATTGGGTTTCAAGAGCTGTGTTTACTACTGAGCCTATGTTCTCGGCAATAATTTGCCATTCAGTCCATGCTTTGCCAATTTTGGAGAGAAGCCCAGCAATCACAACAATTGCTAGGGGCGATCCTCCTCATTTGAATGCAATTTGTTTACCAAGTTGTTCAAATTCAGGGGAGAAACAGTCTTTCACAAAGACCTTTCCGTATAGTAAACATCAGCTTTCATCAGAATTCAAAAGGCGCATCTGATAAGGTGGCTTACCTGAGCTAGCATATTCAGCCACCTCCATATTCCGAGTAGTCACGAAATTCGGCTTCTACAATTACAATCTGGGAAACACAGTTTTATATCATCCCACGCATCTTTAGCCCATATGTCATCAATGACAATCAAGTACCTTGGGCCTTTTAGAAGCTTTTGCAATTGGTCTGCTAGTTGCCAATCATCTTGCTCCTCATAAGTTTGATCAGTTTTTCCACATATGGAAGAAAGAAGGCATAGGAGTACATTTCTCGCACAATAAACTTGTGAGATAGTGACTTTTGCACAAATGTCAAAACAAGACAAAACAAACGGGTCATTGTAAATTTTGTTAGACAAAGTTGTCTTACCAATGCCCCCCATCCCAATAATTGAGACAACTTCTAGATCATCGGTACCTCTAGTGAGTTGGTCCTGCATCATCTCGAATTCATTTTCGTGGCCAACCATCATATTCTCATGCTCCAAGGAACATCGAAATGTGCTAGCAAGAGTCAAATTTTGTGCTTCTACATCTTTGCTTTTGGTGTGCCTGCTCTGCTTCATCGTCCAGTCATTCATCATGGAATCAATTTGTCCTACTCCTCGTTTCTGTAATGCTAGTCCTAGTTTAATTTCGGTTTTTGCCAAAAAACCTTTGCTTTGTTCTAAGTCATCCATACACTCTTCGACTTTGTTGTAACTGTCCCGGATTTTCATCCACAGCTTCATGATGGAATCAATATGTGTAGGGTCCATCCCATTTTTTCCACTTTGGCTGCAACAACATTGAATCCCAATTTTCCACTTTGGCTGCAACAACAAAATTTTCAAGTTGGCAGATTTCAAACACTTTGAAATATTACTTCCCATTGATGTCATCACTTACATCAATTGGGCAGGTTTTTTTTGCCTATACATAGAGGCAATTTCAGCTCACTTCAACACACTAAAAACAAAGAGGAAAAATAATATAGAGAGCTGTAAGGTATTCCACAGACTGTGATAAAAAATAGTCAGTGAAGGAAAAATTAGAGTAAGCCATATTTTTAGTAAGGTGGGAGTCAAAAGAAGGTTATTTCTTTTGAGTTTGTGGTAGTCATTTTGAGTATTATATTTGTGACTATGGTGTAAAAATTCTTTACTATAGTAATATTAGTTGCTCCTCTTGGTTCGTGTTTTTTTCCTTATTTAGAAGGGTTTCCACGTAAAAATCTTGGTGTCATTATTTTCATTTATTTTTTCTATTATTCTGCCACAAATAATTTTGTTGTTATTCCGGGTTTACCCAACAAACCGGTATGAGAGCCACGGTTTGTAATATCTGTATTTTTTGATAAACAATAGAAGCCAACACAAGTAGAATGGTTACCTTAAATGGCATTAATTATGCCATTTGGAAGGAGAAAATGGAAGATTTGCTCTATGTTAAGAATTTTTTTCTGTAGTCTTTAACACTATAAAGCCTGAAAATAAAACCAACAAAGAGTGGAGCCTGTTGCATAGACAGGTTTGCAGTTTTATTAGGCAGTGGGTTGACGATAATGTGTTGAACCATATTTCTGGGGAAGACACATGCTCGATCCCTATGGGAGCATCTTGAAAGTTTGTATGCTCGAAAGACTGAAAATAATAAGATGTTCTTGATAAAATAAATGTTGGGGTTAAAATACCATGATGGTTCTCTGATGACAGATCACTTGAATAACTTTCAGGGGATTATGAACCAGCTATTTGCTATGGACATTAACTTTGATGAAGAAATTCAAGGCTTGCTTCTACTTGGTTCCCTATCAGACTCGTGGGAAACATTTAGAACTTCTTTATCAAATTCTGCTCCCGATAGCATGATCTCTATGGATTTTACCAAGAGTAGTGTTTTTAATGAAGAGATGAGACGAAAGTCTCAAGGTTCCTCTTCGTCTAACGTCCTAGTGACTAGCGCTAGGGGGAATCAAGAATCATTGTGCTCAAAATAATAAACACCATAGAAGCAAATTTAGTGAAAAATTTAAAGATATAGAGTGCTATCATTATGGGTTAAAAGGGTACACAAAGAAATTTTGCCGAAAGTTGAAGAAGGAGAAAAGATACAAGAAGAAAAAGAAAGAAGACGACAATGAAAATTGCGTAGCCACCATTACCACCGAAGATCTTGTTACTATCCTTGATGAAAATCTAATAAATGTTGCTTGTGATGAGTCAAGCTGGGTTGTGGATTCTGATGCCGCATCTCATGTGACATCAAGGAAATATTTTTTCTTATCTTATACTCCAGGTGACTTTGGAACTTTGAGTATGGGCAATGAGACTGTTTCTAAGGCGGTTGGTATTAGTACAATTTATTTGAAAACTAGTACTGGATCTAAACTAGTTTTAAATAATGTAAAACATACACCCGATGTTTGCTTACACTTGATTTCTGTTGGCGTTCTATATAATGAGGGATATGTTATTACCAATGGTGGTGGAAAATGGAAACTCATTGTAACACCTCGCACATTTGGGCTAAAGTTTAAACCATTGTTCCTATGCGTATAGACCCGAACTCATTGATTCTTTGTTAATAAATGTGTGATGAGAAATCATATAGGTTGTGAATAACTTTTAATGTGAATTGAGATCACAAGAATCCCCTAACTCTAAGACGAGTTGAAAATAATTCTATCGATTTAGTTTTAGTAGATACTTCAACTTGGGTCAATTTCATTGACTATAAATTCTGTTATATAATGAACTGGTTGGCCTGCTATATATCAAATGAAATTTGTTTGAGTTTTCTTTCCAACGCAACTGATTTCGTCCAAATCTAACATCGGAGTAAAAAGTTATACCCAATTTACTTCAGCATGTTAGTCTGTCAACTAAGGGACTGCTGCGACTTTTTTTTTGTTTCTTTAGGGGTATTTTAGTCTTTTACCTCAACCCCAATCCTTCCAAACACAATATTTAAGCCTCTTAAAATCATTTTATCCTGATATTCATCAAAATTCCTCTCAACCAAAACCCTAAGCTCCAATATTCAAGATCAAGAATTCAAGTCTCTAAGTTCATGATATCCAAGAAACTAATTAAGATTCAGATTCCATTCTTCTAACTACAAAATCAAAGGTATGTGGAGTTTTTTCTAAATCTACATGAGCATAGTAAATTCTCCTTAATCATTGTTAAAGGTTTTAGAAATCTTGAATTTACAAAAAGGGTTTTGGATTTATAATTAGATTCATGCTTTTAAAGCTTTTGATGATATTGATTTGGTCTTGAGGCCTTTTTTCCAAATTGATTTGTAAACTTATATATGTATGTATGTGTTTAAAGTTATTAATTAAATTAAGAGCATGACTGTTTACGCTCCCTCTCATGTTGTAATGCCTCTTGATTTTAGAATATTATTTAGAAGCATGGTATCAATGTTATTGACTATTGTTGAAAGATTTAAGATTCATCTTTAAATTGATGAGAGAGTTTTTTTACATGTTGATAAATGTTGAATATATCTATAATGAATGAATTGCATGGTTTGCCAAGGATACATGACCACCACATATTTGTTGAAATGATTGAAAAAAATGATCTTTGCCTAATTTGATAAATGTTTTGGAAGAATGAATCTTTTTGAACTATTTGAAGTATGGTGTTCTAAACTTATGTTTTGAAAGAGAAAACTGTGATATGATATTTTATGGCTCAGAAACATGACTGCAAGTCTTGGTATGACGATACCAAATCAGACAATGCCATGACAGACACAGAATTGAATAGAAATCAGATTTTTACTCAGACTTTCAGATTTTGAACTTTGAAAGATGCATATTTATAAAAGGTTAAAAATGGGCTTAAAGAGAGTTAGATGGTTACCCGAAGAAAGTACGAGTTGAAAGGATCTATGCTAGAAACCGTGATTTGCCGACACGGGGTTATGGTACCATGCTTAGTGATCTTGTGTACCTTGATTCATGTCGTCCCAAATTGGGACTATGTTTAGGTATCCTGCTTTGTGATCTTGTGCACTACCATGACATGATGATTTGATTGGGGATTATGACACCATGCTTTGCGATCTTGCGTGTTCCCCCTTGCTGACACCCCAATCTTGTGACAAACTTGGATTGGGGGCTTAGCCGTCGAGTCAAGTACGGATTCCATATAGCCCGTGGGATTATAAAACTATAGGGTGTACTATCTAGCTCAGAAGTAAGACAAAGAATGAGTTATGATTTCAAAGAATTGTTCAAAGTCTTTTAAATATGCCCATGTGTTTTTCATATATCATATATAAAGCTGTTTATAAATTGATCTCACTTATGTTATATAAAAATACATTATCTTGGATTGCTCTACATACCAGTACATCTGTATTGACCCCCCTATATTTCAGGATTCTGAGACATCATCTTGGGGTCCCGTTAAGTAGTAGATTGACTTGTCAGAAATTTGCAACTAGTGAGCCTCCCTTACTTCGGAAGGCCTGTATTAGAAATTATTATTGTTATTTCATTTTTGATTCATGTCCCGACTGGGGGCCTTGTCCCAGATTTCAGACAAATGTCATTTTCAGTTGTTAGAGATTTCACAGATTGATGTTAGACGTTGTTAGAGGTTTATAGAGTCCATTCCAGGTTGTTCAATTGAATTGTGATATTGATCATGATTCCGTATTATTTTGTATTTTTGCATTTCCTTTTTGTATATGAATTGTGTATATGATTACAACTTAGAAGGGCTCTCGGGCCTTCATGGTTTGGGATGCTCGTTACGGCTAGGGCCTAGGTTTGGGTCATGACACTCATTAAGGGTTCTTTGGTTGTGGCTCGTGGAGACAAACGTTATGGTCTATACTGGACTATGGCTTCTACTTGTGCTAACATGATGAATACAGTTGACATCGCTAGCTCTTCAATATTATGGCACAAGAAACTTATCCACATTAGCGAGGAAGGACTTAATGTTCTGGCCAAGAAAAAATTATTTTCAGATTTTGAAAGTGCAAAATAAGAAAAATACGAGCACTGTTTGGCTGGAAAACAAAATAAAGTTTCTTTCAAGTCTCATCCTCCTTCAAGAAAGACAGAGTTGCTTGAGCTGGTGCATTCAGATTTATATGGTCCAATAAAGAAAAGGACTTTAAGTGATGCACTTTACTTTGTCACTTTTACTGATTATTGCTCAAGGAAACTTTGGGTCTATGTCTTGAAGACGAAAAAGGAAGTATTGGGTGTCTTTAAGCAGTTTCAGGCTTCCGTTGAAAAAGAAACAGGGAAGAAACTGAAGTGTATTTGTACTGATAACGATGGTGAATATTGTGAACCATTTGACGAATACTGCAAGTGACAAGGTATCAAACACCAGAAGACTCCTCCTAAGATGCCTCAACTTAATGGTTTGGCAGAAAGGATGAACAGGACCTTGATAGAAAGGATCGATATTTACTTTCTAAAGTAAAGTTGCCAAACTCCTTTTGGGGTAAAGCTTTATTGACCGCTGCACATGTTTTTAACCTATCTCCTATTTTTTCTTTGCAAAGTGATGTACCAAATGAAGTTTGGTATGGGAAAGATATTTTCTATGACCATTTGAAAGTATTTGGTTGCAAAGCTTTTGTACATGTGCCTAAAGATGAGAGGTCAAAGTTAGATGTCAAGACAAGGTAGTGCATCTTCATTGGTTATGGCCTTGATAAATTTAGTTATAGGCTATATGACCTAGTTGAGAAGAATCTTGTAAGAAGTTAGGATATCGTCTTCATGGAGAATCAAATCATTGAAGATATTGACAAAGCGGAGAAGTTAGAATCTTCAAGTTCTGATGGTGTGGTTAGTCTTGATCAATTTTCTCATACAAGTGTACATGATATTTGGCTAGACAATCATGGTGACGCCCAGAATCATGTTTAAAATCAACATGTTGATGTTGATAATGACAACGATGCTGTTATTAATGATGCTGCAGTTCAAGAAGCTATAGATGAGCCAAATGCTCCACTGAGAAGGTCTACAAGAGAGCGTAGTCCTTCTTCTCGTTATTCTCTTAATGAGTATGTGTTACTCACTGAATCGGGAGAACCTGAATGTTATGAGGAGGCCATGGAAGATGAACATAAGGATCAATGGATTAAAGCCATGCAAGATGAGATGAAATCTCCACATGAGAACCACACTTATGAGTTGGTGAAATTGCCTAAGGGCATGAGAGCTTTGAAGAATAAGTGGGTGTTTAAAGTAAAATTTGAAGAACACATCTTGAAGCCTAGATACAAATCTAGATTAGTTGTCAAAGGATTTGGTCAAATAAAGGGTATTGATTTTGACAAAATATTTTCTCCTGTCGTCAAAATAACCTCTATTTGTACAGTTGTTGGTTTGGATGCTAGTCTTGACTTAGAGATTGAGATGATGGATGTGAAGACAACTTTTCTTCATGGTGACCTCGAAGAGGAGATTTATATGAAACAACCTTAGGGATTCAATATGAAAGGTAAAGAAAACTATGTGTCCAAACTTAAGAAGAGTCTCTATGGCTTTTAGCTAGATGACAGTGGTATAAGAAGTTTGAATCTGTCATGTGGGAACAAGGCTACAAGAAGACTTCTTAGATCACTGTGTATTTGCACAAAATTTTTCTAGTGGTGATTTTATCATCCTCTTGCTGTATGTGGATGGTATGTTGATTGTGGGCAAGAATGCTTCCAGAATTGATGAGTTGAAGAAACAGTTATGCAAGTCTTTTGCTATGAAAGACTTAGGTCATGCTAAGCAGATTTTGGGCATGAGGATTACTCGTCTCAGAGATGAAAGGAAACTTTACCTATCACAAGAGAAGTACATTGAACGTGTATTGGAACACTTCAACATGAAGAATGCTAAGGTTGTTAACACACCTCTTGCTGGTCATATGAAATTGAGTAGGAAAATGTGTCCTATAATGAAGGAGAAAAAAAGAGCATCGCTAAAGTTCCATACTCCTCAGTTTTCAGAATTTTAATGTATGCAATAGTGTGTACCAGACCGATATTACTCACGTAGTTGGTGTTGTCAGCAGGTTTCTTGAAAATTCAAGAAAGGAGCACTGGGAAGCAGTCAAATGGATATTGAGGTACCTAAGAGGAACCTCGGGAGACTGTTTGTGTTTTGGAGGATATTATCCAATCTTGAAGATCTATACAGATGTTGATATGGTAGGTGACTTTGATAACAGAAAATCTACTACTGAATTTTTGTTTACATTTTCAGGGGGAGCTATATCATGGCAGTCGAAGCTGCAAAAGTGCATTGCGCTATCTACAACTGAAGCTGAGTATATTGTGGCTACTGAAGCTAGCAAGGAAATGATATGGCTCAAGCTATTCCTTCAAGAGCTTGGATTGCAACAAATGGAGTACATTGTCTATTGTGATGTCAGAGTGTAATAGACTTGAGTAAAAACTCCATGTACCATGCATGAACAAAACACATTGATGTGAGGTACCATTGAATTCGTGAACAAGTGGAGCACGAATCGTTCCATGTTAAAAAGATTTACATTAGTGAAAATTCCGAAGATATACTGACAAAGGTGGTGCCAAAAGACAAGTTCGAGTTATGCAAAGAACTTGTCGGCATGAGCCCACCCTGAGAAGAACAAGGATACCTCCTTCAGATGCATGAGATTTGAGGGGGAGATTTGTAGGGTCGATTCCATTTTTTCCACTTTGTCTGCAACAACATAGAATCCCATTTTTCCATTTTGGCTGCAGCAACAAAATTTTCAAGTTGGCAAATTTCAAATACTTTGAAATATTACTTCCCATTGATGTCATTGCTTACATCAATTGGGCAGGTTTTTTTTTTGCCTATAAATAGAGGCAATTTCAGCTCACTTTAACACACCAAAAACAGAAAGGAAAAATAATATAGGGAGCAGTGAGGTATTCCACAGACTGTGATAAAAAATTGATCGTGAAGGAAAAATTAGAGTGAGCGATATTTTTAGTAAGGTGGGAGTCAAAAGAGGGTTATTTCTTTTGAGTTTGTGGTAGTCATTTTGAGTATTATATTTGTGACTACGATGTAAAAATTCCTTACTATAGTAATATCAGTTGCTCCTCTTGATTCGTGTTTTTTTCCTTATTTAGAAGGGTTTCCACGTAAAAATCTTGGTGTCAGTATTTTCATTTATTTTCCCTATTATTCTAGCACAAATACTTTTTTGTTATTCCGGGTTTACCCAACAATAGACTATTGCTTGTTCCGGGAAACAACAGAGTTTCCAGAAAGCTTTACCTCGTAAACTATTTGTTTTTGCGTGTAGAACTTCTATTGATTTTGAGTCGACTTCGTCTTCTGCTCTGCATGCTATCTCCGCGATTTGTGCTTCCAAGCTTGCCAATGCCACGACATCGCCCTTTATATTGTTAGGTTTCTCCATAATAGCTATCAAGGATTCAAGCTTTTCGTAGAATGATTGCAAATTACATCCTGTGACTTGCATCGATTGTTGTACAGTGCTCCTAAGGCAAGTAATCGCAATGTAAGCCATTTCTCTTGTGGTTATGTGTGTGATGTACAATAAGGAATTTCTGCACATAGAATGTATGATAAAGGAAGAATAGCAACAACCAACAAGTTGGTACTTTCTAAATTTATTTTAAAAAGAAAGTGCAAAGAAATTTCCATCACATTTCCACCTTGGTCCACAATCCATGTAGTGATCAACCAGCTATAGCTTTCTTTAAACAATTATCATCAAGAGTCAAACTAAGTAAATTTTTAATTACTTCTCTGTACTAATTTATGTGATATATATTGACAAGGCACAACTTTAATTACTCGTCCTTCATAAACATTTGTGTGACTAGAGGTAAAAATGAACGCTTTGTCTGGAGAAAATGATTTTAAATTTTTCCATTTTTTGGAACCTAGGAAACCCACAATCTCTAAGCATTTTGTGGTGACCTGCTTATTGTGCAATAACTCACAAACCACATAGGAGATGTAAAACTGCATATGACTGAGCGGGACAAAGGCTAGACTTGATTCCACGGGAGACCCGCCTCCCAACTACTCAACTATGCCCTTACGCCTTTACGTGTTGAAAGTTTTAAAAAATATTTTTCCTCAAATGGGTGGCATTTCAAGCTCATTATTTCTTTCCTCCCACCTACCCACCCTTAATCACAAATTTCCACTCCAATTTAACTTATTCCAACTGCCCCACTTTCTAAGGAGGAAGTAATTTTTCTTAGTTGAATGAAAGAGACTTTAAACTTGCTTCCAACAACCTTCGTTAAAGAAGAAAAGTAGTCCTTTTTAGAAAACAAAAATAAAGCACTTTCTGTTTTCAAAATTGAGAAATTATGAACTGAGAAATATTCTGCCTTCTTGTCTGTGGAAAAACTCCATATTGCACCACATACGTCATAATACCATATTATGTTGGGTTTATAGTAGATGAAAGAAGTGTGAATGGAAAAATGGAGAGTAAAAGGGTGGAGGGACGGAGACACTAAAATGGAAAGTGTACTTCCAAATTGATAAGTTTACTCTTTCCCCCACATTGCTGGAAGAAGAGAACTTGAGTGTTTATATTGATGAATACTTACTCCACATGGCAAGTGAGGCAAGAAATAATAGATGCCTCGTGCCGTCGTCATCGTCGCTCGGCTCGAATTCGGATTTGGTCGATCAATGAGATCTATCTTTTTGAATAAATTTTATTTGACAGAAATAAAATAAATAAATTCAATCCAAAAAGTCTTTTGAAACTCCATTTAAATATACATGCCTGCAGTAATAACAGATGCAATATTCGAAGAGAACTGGTGCCACTGTTTCAATAAATCGTTGCACTTTTTGCGAACTGATGCACTGCTTCTGTGTTTCTATTTCTGAACTGGTGCAGATTTTCGAAACAATGTTTCCTGAACTAATATGTTAGTTCGAACAGATGCAACTCTACAATGAAGTGATGCATTGTTTCGAACTGGTGCACTGTTTTAGCAAAATACTGCACTGTTTTGGGTAAACAGATATGCATTTTCAGAAACATCACACTTCTAAGATGGACCATTGTCTCTTTTCAGAAGAGGCATGTCACGACCCGAACCGGGGCCCTGGCCGTGACGAGCATTCCAAACCATAAAGGCCCGAAACACCCCTATCTATCTGGTAATCATGCACATAATTCATATGATAATAAGATATGCGGAAGATACACAATATTATGAAAAAATGTTCATAAATCAAATGAAATCAACAAAGGGGAAATAATGTCCCACAACATCTATCGACATCTGAACAACCGTCTACGAAATCTCTAATACATGACTGAAACAAATTACTATCTGAAAACTGGGACAAGGCCCCCAGTAGGCCCAAAACTACTAAATGATAAATGAACTGACAGACATCAGCCATTTCGAAATATAGAAGACTCACCACTTGATTCTGCAAATCTATCGGAAGAGATCTACTGGTTATCTGGACCCCTAAACTGTGCCTCCAAACCTGGGAGGGAAGGGGGTCAATACAAAAGTACCGGTACACAGAGAAATCAAAAACAAAATATAATATTTTTTTTCAAATATAGGTGAGAGCCATTATAAAGCAGTTTCATATCAAATCATTTGAAAACACATGGGCGTAATGTAATAGTTTTCAACAACAATGTAATGCAACTGAGTTAGGTGGAATACCCTACATATAACATTTACACCAACTGTCAAATCTCGGTTGCCACCGAGATTAGAGTATAAGTGAGGGAAAGACACACAAGATCACACAGCAGGGTGTCTCGACCCAATAAAGTATAGTAGTGCCCAAGATCACTTAGCCTGGGCTCCTAACCATAGTCCCAATTTGGGAATGACATAAAGTCAAGTACACAAGATCACTTAGCCTATTACCGAATCCCCATATTGGCAAACACGATTTCCAGCGATGAGCCCTTACACTCAAACGCCTTCTTCGGGCATCCACCTATCTCATGTAAGATCAATGCATCAAACTCTATTTAATTCAATCACATAACTTATTCTGTAGGGTATCGTCATACCCGACTTGCAAGCCATCAATATCACATCATTCTTTCATGCAACCATTATATTCATCATATTTCAACATAACAACCCTCTCATTGCAAGTTAAAACCATGACCATTTTCAAAATATTTCATGTCACGCTTGTCAAGATGATTTCAAATATTTTACATCATATGAGAATTTAAAACGAGATCATATAAAGAGAGGAATTTCATATAATTCATGCTCTCATGTTAACATCTTTTCGGAATACATACATATACATATATCCTATATCAAATCACTTCGGGAATAGGCCTAAAGACCAAATCAATATCATAGAACGTTTAAAATGGGATTATATTCATAATTTCAAAAGCCCCATTTTTAAAACATGAATTTTTAAGCCCATGAGATTTTTGAAATAACCCCACGTACCTCTATATGCAAAGATGATAGGTGCTTCTTGAAGCCTACGTTCTGGGGATTCCAGATATGCAATTAGTTTTAAAAACCTACGGTTGAATCTTGAGTTGCGTGGGTTTTAATTTTGAAACCCTAAGGAGAATTCTTGGGCAATTTTGATGAATGAAGGTGTATTTTGGGGTATTTGGGAACTGAATTTCGTGTTTATGGCTAAATAAGGGTGGGAAAAGCACTATTTTGCCCCAAAAATGGAGTGTTTAAGTCACTTGAGTAGTATTATATGCGGCGCACACCTTATCGCATAATATAGGTTGTGCGGCGCACTCTTTATCGCACACATTAGGTTGTGCGTCGCACACCTTATGCTGCATGACACACTCAACTTTGTAAAGCCATAACTTCTTCTCCGGGTGTCAGATTTTCGCGAAATTGGTATCGTTGGAAAGATAATTCGAATAACTTTCATTTGATATATAGTAGGTACTCTAATTCAATATATAAAAAGAGTAATGATTGATTGAAATTAACCTAAGTTTCAACGCTCACTAAAATTTGAACGATAGGAAAACTTTCAACTTGTCCTTGAGCTTGGGGACCTCTATGATCTTAATTCTTGCTCAAATAGGTTTCCACACTACATAATTTATTAACACACTAAACTTGCATTGGATTTATGGCTTTTGGAACCTTTACGTAAAGGAAATGACGATTTTCATTCTCGTCCGAAATGCGGGGTGTTACATTATCTCCCCCTTGGGATCATTCGTCCCCGAATGATGGGTAGGAACTTGTAGAAACTTAAAGGTATGGAGTAACACGGATATGATGTGCCTTCTAAGAAAGGACATAACTGATCTGAAATATTTAAAATTCTATAATGAAACTGAATTCTGAGCTGACTTGACTTTTCTTGCTTCAAGAAGCTGATTCGTGCTGAAAATTTAGGATTCCGTTGAAATATTCATGATCCAATCATACATATTGAAATTAGGAAGTGATAACTTATGCAAGTACGAATCATAAAACATCAAGACTTAGATCGTACAAGGGTATTACACTATCTGAGCTGAAATACTTCTAAAATTTTGAGATTATACGCTGAACTCTTATGCACTGAGTCATGAATAGATAGCTGAATCTAAAACATGGTGCTTGGAATGAACTGAACTCACAATTTATATGGATGGAATAGATTATCTCTTGGGAATGGCCATACGCATGAGACTTCGGATAGTAGGACTGGGTGAAAAGGTGGAAAAACCATAGTAACTTGTCTGCCCGACTGTTAAACTGAATTACAGACTGAATTATACCAGACACTTATACTCAACTAGAGTATCTCTTCAACACTTTCTCTAAAGAAGTTCTAGCAGTAATAGGAAGCCACAAATCTTGGGTATGGATTACATAAGACATCCATCTGAGGGAAATCACAACATTTACACTACTCTACAGTCTGGAATATAGAAATATAACTCATAAATTAGGATAGAATTTCTAGGACTTAGTCAATGCGACTTCTTACTTTAAAGATTAGCACACTCCTCGAATACTCCCTTAACTATACTATTACCCGTAGATACCATATTCATTCGATCCAACTTATTTGTTCTCGTATTTGCATTTATAAATCTTTTTACTGATGTCTATAGTAACTTAAATCCTCTTCACCGTGATCAGGCCTAACTCCAACTCGCAAATTACTACATGCCACTCCACGATACAAGTCTAAACCATAAGATTCCACCTTCTACATCTCTTAAAAGATCATACCCTAAGCCTATCATGCCTTACCACTTCAATGGCTAACTCTGAACTATTACTACAAAGTCGCTAGCGCATATAGCATTCCTTAACAAAAATTCCAACATGTCATTCAAGCCTATCTCTATAACCACATATGAAGTTCAAAGTAAACACTCATAAAGACACACTTCACATATTCTATTAACCATCTATCGATATAGCTCCCACACTCTACCCCAAGAACACACACACACACACATACATCTTTCAGCTAACCATCACATGCATCAAAGACTTGGGCCCAACCTTACTTCGCACTTATGGCCTTATCTAAAATAAGCATACTATGATCTTACACCAATTAGAAATATTTACTCATCACCACTACCATCACATAAAGAGGAGTTACTAAAGATTAGAACATAAGATCTTGAAGCAAGGAAGGATGTTGTATGAAACTTGACACTTAACTGTGGCCTGGGGAATGGCAAATCAACATCCGGGATTTATCAAAGAAAAAAATATGAATTGGGGCATACATGGCTATGAACTATATTCCACCTATCGTAAAGAGTATAGCATGAATTATGGGAACTGAGCACACTATAAAGTGTGAATACATGAGTCATGAGCTGCATGACCTCAATTTAGAGTTCATGACATATGGAATATGATTTCGACGGGTGAATGAACTGAAGTTCCTCATTTAGGAATCTGGAAGAGCATGCGATTTTCTATCATATACATGAACATAAACTATGATCATGGAAGTCATGGAACTGAAACGTGAGGTATAAGTAGGTATTAGGATAACTGAAAAATACTGAAATTGGAATGGGTTGAGCCTCACTCTTCCCTTCTGATGTTCTTTGTCATACTGATATCACTACTAGAATCTGAAAGCCTGACTTGGTTATTCACTCTATCATCTCCCCTTTAACTTCAAGCCATCATATTAAGTTTGGGAGATCCCTTACTAGACTCTAAACTGAAGTACACTCACTGCACTCTGGGGTCTGGAAAACTACTATATACGCATATCATGGCACTTAACCTGAATGAATACACTTGAAAGTGGAAAAACCACTGTTAATACTACCTTCTAAGATACACTTTATCATTCTATAGACCCAGTAGTCATCATATAATACTTGCACACTTACAAACTTTGGGTCTTCATGGGTATCCCCATAGTCGGAGTGCACACCCTCTAGTGCTTTAACTCTTATTTCTATTAGTTCAACTTTCAAAAACTCAAACTTAGAATCTAGCACTCAACATGGATATCACCAAGCCTTCAATGAATCATACTACTTCCGACATAGCTCACCAATATCGCGACTCCAAACTTACATCTCTCTACTATGATAATCAAGATCATATAAAAAGACTCAACACTATCAATCAAAACTCCTTAACTTGGCTATTTAGAACACCATATACCATCTAACTAGTCTTTCTCCACCTAGCAACTCAACGGTACCACTCGTCACACAAAACATATAATAGTCTTAGAAAATACCGCAACCTCAGATTACCTTGGGCATACTTCTACATTATATATGCAACATCATACTTCACTACGAATCAAATAAACTTAAGCTCTTGCATATACCATTCAAGCCTATTAGATTACTTCCATAAAACTAGTATTATTAACCAAGAAATCATCACATCTACCTTCATGGACATCAATTGTTCAAAACTTAATATATAGTGCTAAACATGATTTTACAACCCAACCTTACGCATGATTCTCACTTGGATACCATGAAATAGACATCAAGAAACACTAGTACACTAGAACTTCCAAACAACAAATAATTGATCTTGACCTTACGGTCTTCCTTATCATAACTCATTAGCACGTACTATTTTAACACATCAAGCCTACTAATTTTTTCCCCACAAAACATACATCATTAATCTCATGCCACTATTTTTACCACCACATTCTACATTAAATTCAAGCATATAGTCCTGTACCAATCATCTATCACTACTGAAAAATGCAACATAATATGCTAGTCCATAAAATTTGGGACATACTATACAAATGCCTCAAAAATCACTACATATCTTCTCATAAGTAGTACTAGTTTACAATTACCAACGAAAAGAAGGTCAAGGGGTAAAGTTACATAATAGACATGATCAACCTTAATCTTATATTATAACCCAATACAATCTTTTCTACTTATACGGATTTCTCACTTCATACTTACTTACCCAAACTACATTTAGACTACCTTCAAATTCCACAAACAACCATGAGTCTATACTTACTACTTACTGGCTAATATAGCCATTTTCACACTTCAAGCAACCAACAAATCACCCTAACTAACAACTCGTTCTCTACCTTCTACTAAACTAACACACAAGGACGAATCACCTCTTTACCAACTCAACCTCATGCAACCAGATTCAGCTATATATATATATATATATATATATAAAACCAGCACAAGAACAAAAAGTTGCTAGTGAATCAAAATAGGCCTCACACGGCTTCACTAGACTTTGATTTTATATTTTGAACAAGAAAATGAGATGAATGACAAGTCAACTATGCTAGTGGATCGAAACATCCCCACACGGCTTCACTAGACTTTATTTTTTTCAACAATACCTTGATGAAAAATTACATGAGATAGAAATTTAATATGCAATATCCAATGAACTAAGAATACACATCTTACTCTGTATAAAGAAAATCGGAGTCAAACACTTCCTCCATGGACTACCATACCATCCACACATGCTACTAGTTACCATATTAGTCTATCATCATAAGGGGGTAAATCGTTCTCGAACATCGATTATTCAACTAAAATATTCATTTACACAAAAGTCACCCTCGCTTTGACTTCTAACTTTGTGACTTCACATCACTAACTTCTTGGTCTAATTTCACTATCAATAGGTCATGACAACAACACTTTAATGCATGCTACTATTCGGGTGGAAATACAGTTCCAACATTCTACTACACATCATCCCCCCTTAGCAAGACATTTGTAACATAAATTTGAAGGGGACTAAATGCAGTTAATACCTCAAGCTGAAAAGCACGATGCCATCAGGATCAATGTTTACATCGGAATCAATACACATTCAAGCACTAATGGACTCTTCTCAAGTCCTTGCATAAATTTTAACTCTTATATGGTTCAATCAGAAAGGACCATACCATTTAGATTCTAAACTTCTGCACTTGAATCACCTGACTTTTTTTACTTTCGTATGGGCGACACCATAGCACGAATTAGAGTATGAAAGAGGAACATTCTGACTCTATTGCACGAACTAGAACATGAAGAAAGAAAGACATTCCTAAACACCTAGTAGCCTCCTGCTTATAAGTGTGGCGCACTACACACCCATAAACAATAATCTACCCGACGCAATTTCGAAGACACCCTGGAACCATGAACCATGCTTTGATACCAAGTTTGTCACGACCCAAACTGGAGCCCTGGCCGTGACGAGCATTTCAAACCATGAAGGCCCGAAACACCCCTATCTATCTGGTAATCATGCACATAATTCATATGATAATAAGATATGCGGAAGATACACAATATTACGGAAAACATGATCATAAATCAAATGAAATCAACAAAGGGAAAATAATGTCCCACAACATCTATTGACATCTGAACAACTATCTGCGAAATCTTTAATACATGATTGAAATAAATTACTGTTAGAAAATTGAGACAAGGCCCCTAGTAGACCCAAAACTACTAAATGATAAATGAACTAACAGACATCAGCCCTTTCGAAATATAGAAGGCTCACCACTTGATTCTGTAAATATATCGGAAGAGATCTACTGGTTATCTGGACCCCTAAACTGTGCCTCCAAACCTAGGAGGGAAGGGGGTCAATGCAAAAGTACTGGTACGCAGAGAAATCAAAAACAAAGTATAATATTTTTTTCCAAATATAGGTGAGAGCCATTATAAAGCAGTTTCATATCAAATCATTTGAAAACACATGGGCATAATGTAATAGTTTTCAACAACAATGTAATGCAACTGAGCTAGGTGGAATACCCTACATATAACATTTACACCAACTGTCAAATCTCGGTTGCCACCGAGATTAGAGTATAAGTGAGGAAAAGACACACAAGATCACACAGCAGGGTGTCTCGACCCAATAAAGTACAGTAGTGCCCAAGATCACTTAGCCTGGGCTCCTAACCATAGTCCCAATTTGGGAATGACATAAAGTCAACTACACAAGATCACTTAGCCTATTACCGAATCCCCATGTTGGCAAACACGATTTCCAGCGATGAGCCCTTACACTCAAACGCCTTCTTTGGGCATCCACCTATCTCATGTGAAATCAATGCATCAAACTCTATTTAATTCAATCACATAACTTATTCTGTAGGGTATCGTCATACCCGACTTGCAAGCCATCAATATCATATCATTCTTTCATGCAACCATTATATTCATCATATTTCAACATAACAATCCTCTCATTGCAAGTCAAAACCATGACCATTTTCAAAATATTTCATGTCATGCTTGTCAAGATGATTTCAAACATTTTACATTATATGAGAATTTAAAATAAGATCATATAAAGAGAGGGATTTCATATAATTCATGCTCTCAAGTTAACATCTTTTCGGAATACATGCATATACATATATCATATATCAAACCACTTTGGGAATAGGCCTAAAGACAAAATCAATATCATAAAACATTTAAAACGGGATTATATTCATAATTTCAAAACTCTCATTTTTAAAACATGAATTTTTAAGCCCATGAGATTTTTGAGATAACCCCACGTACCTCTAAATGCGAAGATGATAGGTGCTTTTTGAAGCCTACGTTCTGGGGATTCCAAATATGCAATTAGTTTTAAAACCCACGGTTGAATCTTGAGTTGCTTGTGTTTTTATTTTGAAACCCTAAGGAGAGTTCTTGAGCAATTTTGATGAATGAAGGTGTATTTTGGGGTATTTGGGAACTGAATTTCGTGTTTATGGCTAAATAAGGGTGGGAAAAGATATCATTGGAACGATAATTTGAATACCTTTCATTTGATATATAGTAGACACTCTAATTCAATATATACAAAGAGTGATGGTTGATTGAAGTTGACCTAAGTTTCAACGCTCACTAAAATTTGAACGATTAGAAAACTTTTAACTTGTTCTTGAGTTTGGGGACATCTATGATCTCAATTCATGCTCAAATAGGTTTCCACTCTACATAATTTATTAACACACTGTAACGCCCCAAAAATGGGTCCCAGAGCGTCACACGGTGCTTGAGGCTACGAGTAGCTCCAAGCTAACCCTTTGAGCCATTTTCATTAGTTCAACACAAATCAATGGGGTTTTCATAAATAACCCTTAAATATCAACAGAGTAATCATCATCCAAGAATAAAATAATTTTAGAAAGATAACAAAATACGACTTATTAGTCAACTCCCAACATCTATACTAGTCTGACAAGCCTCTAAGAAAATCAATAAAACCAGCGAGCCATTGAGACATGCCCCAACTGACTCATACTCAGTTATCAAATGTAAACAATTTCGTGAAAACAACATCAGACATCACGTCTTTGAAACATGAGGACTCACCACAACAGGGGATGTAGAACAACGTGCCCGAAGAATCACTGTGAAATCTGGAACTGAGCACCTGAACCTACATTCTGAGAAAATGCCGCCCACATCCGAAGATGTGGGTCAGTACCATAGAAAGGAACCGAGTATATGGGGGTGTATGCAGTTGTATAAACATCATCATCATAAATATTTATAAGAAATATGCAGGATGTATGAAAGACTCACATAGCCCGAAGAAAATCATCATAATCATGAGAGGATGAAATAAGTATAATAACACATGTGAGTCATCATATAATTTGTCAATCATTTTCAGTTCATCAAGAATATCAATTCTCATAACGTAAATATCATTTAAATCTTTCGAAAGCATAACTTTCACAATTTCACTTTCAAATCACTTCACCGTTCACCATAGACACAAGGAAACACACACACACTGGGAGATCCTATAACCGTCATAAACCATGTGAGCTACATGGAGTCCAACGTACAACCCACGTTGGGAAGAGCCATCCTATCCTTGCCATCGGAGTAGGACTTCCAGTATAAATTCAAAAATACTAGTGATCACTATATAAATCAGCCTCAGGCTCACATCCTACGGGGTGCACATAGTTCTAGGAAAGTAAGGTCACTTTATATCTCCCACTCAGTGCTAAAGATTATTCCCGGACTTAGCTCAGAAATTTAAATCAGCCTCAAGCTCACATTAAAGAAAATCCACAATAAACACTTCAACAATTTTCATCGGGAGCCAATTTGCTACCCCTTTATCATAATCAATAAAAACGTGGATTTCTTTCATAGTTGAGTTCAAAATAACTCATTCACGACCAAAAGGTCAAATCATTCAAAACATCTCAAATTATTTAAACTCAAGGTGTTTATAACATATGATTTTCTCAAAATAATAATCTCAAATAGGGTTCCAAAAACCCATACATCAATATCACGATAAAACCTTCTAAAGTTTCATACTTTATGACATAAGCACAAAAATAATCAGTTAAAACTTAAAATTTCAGCTTTATAATCATACATCTTGGTAAAGAAAATTAGCTTTGGGATTCAAATCTCATTGTGCTTATAGCACATAATTTCTCAAAGTACAATTTCAATTTGGACTCAAGGTCTCATACATCAAAATCATATTAAATTTTCTCAAGATTCATGCTTTTCATCATAAATATATATAACTTACTTTAAAGTCTGGAAAATTCAACTTTATGTACAAAAATGTCATCATTCTCATTCAATTCAACTTTTAAAACATAGAGAGTATCATAATCTCATGTAAAATCATATAGGATATAAATTCATGCTTCAAATTCATATACAAACATGTAAAATTATGTATATTCATAAAAGAAAAATCAATTTGGGCACAAGAACGAAAGAGAGTTCGTGTTGAAAAAACCTCACATACCTTGAATGATGAGCTTTAGATCGATACTCGTTTTTGAGATGTTAATCGTGCCTTTGAATGATGGTTCTTGGAGTTCTTGAACTAGGAACTTGGAATCTTGAATAAATTTGCAGAATTAATGGTGAACTTAGGAGATTCTTGAAGTTCTTGAACTAGGAACTTGGAATCTTGAATAAATTTGCAGAATTAATGGTGAACTTTAGAGGTTCTTGAAGTTGGATGTAGGAGCTTAGGGTTTTCTTTTTGAGGGAATTTGATGAAATATAACATATAATGCTTCTAATAGGCTTTAATATAGGGTTTGGACGGATTTTGGATGAGGGGGGATGACCAAAACGCAAAAATCAAATAATTCTCGAATCTGTCATTTGGTGGACTGTTTTGATAGTCCGAAGTAGATCAACCATAAAGTTTTACTCCGATATCCAAATTGGATGAAACTAATTTCATTAGAAAGAGGACTCTCATATATTTCCGTTGATATATAGTATCTCACCCAGATCATTGTGTATGAGGAGTTATGATCATTTGAAATTAACCCAAAAATTCACTTTTGACAGGCTGAAGTAGATCGACCATAACTTTTTGATCCAATAGAAAAATTAGATGAAATCAATTTCATTAGAAAGAGGACTCGCAGATATTTCCATTGATATTTAGTAGATCACCCAGATCATTATGTACAAGGAGTTATGATCGTTTAAAGTTGGAGCAAAAATCTACACAATGGTGGGTCATAATATAAGATATTCCACACGAAAAATTTATAGTTCATTCTAGAAGATAGAACCCAACACGTTTACGCACAAAATTTCAACGAAAAATTTTCCGGGGTATTACACACACTAAAATTTCATTGGATTATTTCTTTTGGAAATTTTATGTGAAAGAAATGACGATTTTCGTTCTCGTCCGAAATACGAGGTGTTACAAGGCATCTCTTGGCTATAAAAAATCTGATTTCATCCACAGGTTTTAAAATAAAAAAAATTTCAGATTACAAACTTCTTCTTGTCTTAACAAAAACTCTGTGTGTGATCATTCAAACCGTTGAGTGCGTTCGAAGAATCCGCCTATTTGAGGTACTGCTATAGTCAGATTGAAGGCCATTTTATCTTGGGAGGAAGATTCCATAACCTCGGGTACAGCGAGGGGAATTATTCCTTAAGGAAAGTCCGTGAATTTGGACGCTTGGCCTTAATCATTTCTGTTTCATCTTTATTTTTTCTGAAAAAATAAATACACCTCTTGGAAAGGTCATTTTGATCTTGTGTTGAGGGTATTTGATACTTCATTGTGTTCTTGTTTATACTTGAACTCGAGTTGAAGTTGTAGTTTTACTATACAGATTTCTGCGTACCCGAATATATTGTGGGAAATAACATATTATACTTAAAGCGGGAATAGTGTAAGTCAAAAGTTGATTTACATATTTATCCGTTAAAAGTTGAGTGACAGTTTAGCCCTTATAATCAAACACTATTCCAACAACATTTATGTACAAAGAAGTAAATATATATTTACATGCAAGACTGTAACCTTGTGTTACATGCAAAGTATATATTCTATTGCTTATCACTTACTCTCTATCACTAGAATGTCAATGCAGAATTAGAAAAAAAAGGTAGTCTGGTGCACTAAAGCTCCCACTATGCGCACATCTAACAAGGGCTCGACTACAAGGTCTACTGTACTTAGCCTTATCTTTCATTTCCGTCAGCTGTTTACAATATATCTTTAATAGTATCTAACTTGATTCTTATGAAAAACCACCCTTCCACCAAAAAATATCCCAGTTCTGAATGGTTCATGTTGTAGTCTTCAAAGAAATTAAATTTGAATTGTGGAATAACAATCACTCAATTGTTGCTATGTGGCACAACTTAACCACGTTATGTCATAATAACGAAATGGAAACTTGTTCTATTAACTTATAATTTTTGATTCTGATGCTTTTCTGCATTTCTGGTTAGACTTTGTCCATCTAATTAACAAATAAAGTTCCCTTTCATATATCAGGCTTCACATGGACTCTTCACCAAATCTCCTTATTTAAAAGATTTTGGAATTGACATGTAATAGTTTTTGTCCTTAAAATTAAAAAAAGCACCACCACACTCAAAGAATCAGTCTGGACATGAACTTTCCAAAAGAAAACAGTCCAAGGTGACATCAGTGGTGGATATATAGCTTATAACTTATTAGCAACAGGTTCAATCGAATCTAGTATATGTGACATGGAATGTGCATGACGAAGTTTGAAACTGACGAAGTTTTTATATTTTTCAAATCAGAATCTGTCATGACCCGAACCAAGGCCTTGGCCGCGACGGGCATCCCGAACTACGAAGGACCGGGCGCCCATGCCTATCTGGCAATCATGCACAATGCTCATACAATAAGAAGAAAATGCGGTAAAATTATAACACGGAATCAAGGACGACATTATAATCCAACTAACCAATTTAAATGAAATTCATAACTCTCTAACAACATCTAACATTCAGTCTGCGAAATCTCTAAATACATCGAAACCAACACCTTGTCTAAATTGGGACAAGGCCCCCAGTCGGACCCAAAAGAAAAATGAAATAACAATGTTCTAAAAACAGGTCTTCCGAAATAAGGGAGGCTCACCAACTGCACACTTATGTCTGACAAATCTACGGCTTAGTGGGACCCCTTGACTGAGCCTCAGACTACAAACGTACTGATACACAGAAAAATCCAAAATAAAGCATTTTTATACAACATAAGTGAGAGCAGTTTGTAAACAATTTATATATGATGTATGAAAAACACATGGGCATATTTAAAAGACTTTGAACAATAACCTAAAATCCATGACTCACTCTTTATCTTATTTCTGAGCTAGGTGGTATATCCTACAACTCTAAAATCCCATGGACTATATGAAATCTGCTCTCAACTTGGCAGCCAAGCCCCCAACCCACGTTTTCTGCAAGGGTTGGAGTCTCTACATGGTTTTGGGCTAGGAGTTATCTGAACTCAAGCCTTCTTCGGGCAACCACCTAACTCTCTTTAAGCGCATTTTTAGCACTTTAAGACATGTATTCTCTGAAACCAAAATCTAAAACTCTTACTCTGTTATGGTATTCATTTAAATGGTATCGTCATACCAATGACTTGCAAGTCGTATCTCTAAGCCATAAAATATCATGGGATAGTCTCTTCATGCAAAACATAAATATTGGACCACCATATCATTTAAACAGTTCAAGAAGATTCATACTTTAAACTTATGCAAAAATATGCAAGGACTCTCTCTTTTCAACATTTCAACAATGTGGTGGTCATGTATTTTGTGACAAACTATGTAATTCTTTAGTTATACATCTTCGACATTTATCAACATGTAAAACCCTCTCTCTTTAATTCATAATCAAAACCAAATCTGAAATAATAGTAAAGACGTTTGTACATACTTCTCAATATGAAGTTGAAACAATTCATAATATATGAACACAAGGAAATTTATAACAAGGGAGGGATTACGAATGTTCATGCTCTTAATTCAAGTTTCAAAACGCCAAACTATATGTATATATATATATATTAGCGATAATCAAATTTAAGGGGGAAGGCCTCAAGACCAAAACTTTATTATCAAGAAAGATTTACAATGCATAATTGTTGTTGAAACTTTAATACCCTTTTGTAAATTCATAATTTCTCAACATGTAAATGTTATTGAAACAATTTCATCATGCCCATGTAGTTTAGAAAAACCCCAAGTACCTTAGATTACAAGGTTTAAAGAGTAGAACTCGAATCTTGATTTATTCCTTGGAAATCTTGGACTTAAGGAGTGATTTTCTTGATTTCTTGTTCTTGAAGAAAACCCTAGTTTGATCTTATATTTTAGAGTGAAGAGAGGATTTTGATGTTGTATAACTGATAATGATTGACTAATAATGTTTCGAATATAATTTAATTTTCGTGAGAAGTTTTTGGGGAGGAAAAGTATCAAAATACCTCGTTAAAAATACACGTTTTGCGCGATTCAGCCTCAACTGACGGTTTGGTTGACGGACCGTCACTCCAATCATCAGTTCTTGGCCATAAAATAATCTTACTTCTTAAGGCTTGACGGGAAACTTGATGGTCCCTCGTTGGCTCCGCGTCCACAAAGTCGGTAACCTTCATCACCGTCAGCATTTCGCTGTCTTGACGATCCGTCAGTCTGACCGTCTTACCTCGGCAGACTGACAACTCTCAGTAAAATGGGCATAACATTTTACCCAAATATCAGATTAAGGAAAACCTAGTGGCATTTGAAATAGGACTTAAAAACCTTTCATTTGATATATATTAAGACCTCTAATTAGATATATACAAAAAGTTATGCCCGATGGAAGTTGACCCAAGTTTAGACGTTCACCAAAACTCAATCAATAGAAAAGATTTCAACTCGTCCTTGAGTTAGGGGACCTCTCTGATCTCAATTCATGCTCAACTATATTACCACACTAAATAATTGATTAGCATACCAAATTCTAATAAGATTTATTAGCTTTTGGAACCTTTACACATAAAAATGACGGTTTACATTCTAGCCCGAAAGTGCAGGGTGTTACATTATCTCCCCCTTGGGATCATTCATCCCCAAATAATGGGTAGGGACTTATTGAAGCTCTAAATGTATGAAATAAGGAATGTAATCTCGCATTGAACATTTTTCCTCAACAAAATATGTAAAGGCATCTAAAGAGCTTCATGATAACCCTAGTGAAACGCGTAAGCATGAAGCATGAGGTAGTGAAACTTTACATAGGGATGACCTTGCACATGAGTTCTATGAATAATTATCATCACAACATAAGGCATGAGTTTATTTGGTGATCATAGGCCCTATTTACATCAGTACTTATCATGAAATGAGATTTTGTGGGAGACAGGATTTAGAGGCATTTTCCACCTTACAAGATACAACGAATGGACCTTAAGTTTATATAGACTATTCATCTATGCCCCCAACATTAATCAACATACTTCATCATTTCCAACCTATGATTCTCCCATAGCACATCTAACCACAAGAATTTTGTGTCCCGCCGTATAATAATTTTATGCTGAAGCCAAACTTGGAGGAAAGAGGTGCTAACTTAAACTACGAGATCCTACACTCTACATTACATTAAGAAATAACCTTACCCTATCACTATAATCCAACAACCTCAAGTATTAATTCAAGGAATACAAACCACACGGCACATTGATTTGTGTTTTCATCAATCACAAAATTTAAACCTATCATTACTACACCCACTTCATGGATCTCCCAACTAAGACCAGCCAGTTCAATCATTCTCACTAAGATTTTCACCACATAACTCCTTCTTTAACTATCTCATGTAATGAAAGCTCATCTCCTTCTTCCCCCTTCTCCTATAACCTTAACTCTAGAAGTCACATCAAAATATCTGTCTTCAAAAACATCTACTCCCCCACCCAAACACTACCACACTTTCACAACCACCGTCATACTGACATACGGAGGGTCACTAAGGGAACTAAGCCTAAATATCATGAATGGATGTAACACTTGTCAATTTATAGCTTATACTTATTGTACTACTCAAGGAGGGACATGAAGTGAAGATACGATAGAATAGACACGGAGTGCTTTAGATTTCAAGTGTCTGGATCATAAGTAAAGGGTCGTTCGGCATAAACATAACACAACATGATTTCTTAGGATATACTATGGTGAAAAACATGGGTACACATATCTCATGATTTGTATAACATAAGGTCGGAATTCATAAAGTCAATGATTGAGACAAAGATTGATACTTGAAGCTATTGCTTCTCATTTTCAGAGCTGAGGTAGTCATAAGTTCGCACAACTTTATATCTTTGGCTAATTCCGGCATAATATGATTCAGTGCCATACAGAAAAATGTTTTCTTAGGACCAAGCATGCTGTGAGACATAGGTTTGGATCATGAGCAACATAACATATGGATTGGATACTTGGAATATTGGATCACTGAGAGACATTATTGCTCCTTGTTTGGATATCAAAACATAACATGAGTTGTATAGAGAGCTCAAAACTTAGGCATAGGCAAGACATGAATACATAATACATGGGTAGAAGTCCATTCAAATCAAAGTAGGAGGAGTTTTCTTGAATAGGAATTGATTTAACATGATTCTTACTTAAAGCTTGACACAACAAAAAAAATTTGAGAACCACTTTAATCCATCATCTCCCCCTTAGATCAAAGTCACCCTCCTAGACTTGAGAATATAACCTCTCATCAATTTATAACCACAGTTCTTAATACAATAGGGGATGTTGGTATACACACGAACACACACTTACTTCAAGAATTTTACATAAAGACACTAAATTCTTTCTGGGTCATCCCTCTTCAGGGATACTAATCATAACTTCCCATAACCCCAAAGTCACCAACTTATGACTAACATCATTATGGGCATGGGCATCCACGCTTCCAAACACTTAACACTCTATTTTTAACTCCTTAGAATGCTCGCATTACACCTCTAATCACATAACTTACAGCTTAATAAAATTTGTAAAACCATACCCAAGACTCATATTGCCTAGCTATATTTCCTTAGTTCAACTCTAACGAACACCGTACAATAACTCACCAGACTTCTCTATACTACAACTTCAAGAACAAAAACTAGGTATGCAAAACACTTATACACATAAATGCTAAACCTTCCCTTTTTAAGTATACTCTAAAGGCATTGCTTTCCAAGAACGCCACTCTTATTTTTCCACTATCCTCTATCATTATCAACCTACAATTTGCAGTCTCATGAGCATACAAATCCTCATTCCTTATCAGATAAATCCACTCTCCACTACTTAACCTTCTAGCATTAGACTATTAATCACATAACTTATATCATAAAATCATACCTAACGCCATACTACCAGGGGGTGCAACTTATTCTTATATACTTACACCTTTCTCCACTTAATGACTCACCCATAATTCATCATTTTAAAAATAGTTCTCATATACACATATACCTCATAATTACCACTCAATTTTTCATAAATTATCAACCTAGGCTCTTTCACAAATCACATCAAGCCTACTAATTTATTCCCACAAATACATACATCATTAACCTTAAGCTACTAATCTTACCACCACATTCTACATCTGAAGTTCAAGCCTATAGTCTAGCAACAATCACGTACCATCGGTGAAGCATGCACCATATTATACTAGTCCATCAAATTGGGAATTCAACTCAAAACACTCATTTTATTTAACCACTACCTACAATCACAACCCATCCATGACATCCCAATTACAACCCAAAATCCACTACATACCTTTGCGCATGAAGTACTAGTTTACAACCACTAAAGAAAAAAATGTTAAGGGGGTAAAGCATTATAACCCAATACAATCTTACCTACATATTCTAATTTCTCACATCATACTTACTTACCCAAGCATACATTTAGACTACCTTCAAATTCCACATACAACAACGAGTCTATACTTACAACTTATTGGCTAATCTAACCATTTTCATTCGCAGCCTATAAGGAATTTCTGTAATCCACTCTGGGGTCTTTCCCTATTTTGAATAAATAAAAAAAATCAAAGCCAAACACTTTCTCCAAACATCACCATACAATCTACAAGTCTTGCCACAATATTATCCAACCAGTATAAAAGAGAGAGAACCACCCCTAAATCAAAGGGTTATACAACAAAAACTACTTATTTACGCAATAGTCACCCTCACTCTGAATGCTAACCTAGTGACTTCATGTTACCAACTTCTAGACCATCTCACTACCATTAGGTCATAAAACCATAACATATACTTCTACTCAGGTGGAAATACAGTTCCAACATTCTGCTACACAACATTCCCTGCAACAGGAATTTTGAAAGGGACTGGATACACTTAATACCTCAGGCTAAAAAGCACGATTTCATCAGGATCAAAGTTTACACTAGAATCAATAAACCTTGAAGAACTAACAGACTCCTCTCAAGTCCTTGCATAATTTTATAATCTTTTATGACTCAATCAACAAGGACCATACCATTTAGATTCTGGACTTCTGCAGTTGAATTACCTCAATAATAAGACATATCTGAGAATATCAGAGTAAGAAAATAATTGGGATAACTTTACTTTCATATGGACGACACCATAGCATGAACTAGAGTATGAAAGAGGAATATTTTGACTCCACAGCATGAACTAGAACATGAAGAAAGAGAGACATTCCTAAACTCCTTATAGCCTCCTTATTATAAGTGTGGCACGCTACACACCCATAAATAAGACTTTACCCGATGCAATTTCGCAGACACCCTGGGACCATGAACTATGCTCTGATGCCAAGTTTGTCACGACTTGAACCGAGGACCTGACTGCGATGGGCATCCCAGACTATGAAGGCTCGGGGCTCCCTATCTATCTGGAGATCATGCACAATGCTCATATAATAAGAAAAAAATATAGAAAAATTATAATGCGGAATCATGGTCGACATTATAATCCAACTAACCAATTCAAATGAAATTCATAACTTTCTAACAACATCTAACATTCAGTCTGCAAAATCTCTAAATATATCGAAACCAATACCTTATCTAAACTGGGAAAAGGCCCCAAGTTAGACCTAAAACAAAAATGAAATAACAATGTTCTAAAAATATGCCTTCCAAAATAAGGGAGGCTCACCAACTGCACACTTCTGTCTGACAAATCTACGGCTTAGCGGGGCCTCTTGACTGAGCCTTGGACCCTGAAGTATAGGGGGTCAATATAAATGTACTGGTACATAAAGCAGTCTAAAATAAAGCATTTTTATACAACATAAGTGAGAGCAGTCTGTAAACAATTTATATATGATGTATGAAAAACACATGGTCATATTTAAAAGACTTTGAATAATAATCTGAAATCCATGACTTACTCTTTATCTTATTTCTGAGCTAGGTGGTATACCCTACAACTCTACAATCCCATGGGCTATATGAAATCTGACCTTAACTTGGCAGCCAAGCCCCCAACCCAAGGTTGCCGCAAGGGTTGGAGTCTCTATCTCTAATACGCCAAAGGGCACTAGGAAAACATATGGTCCCTCTTGGGGACATAATAGACCCGTATCGGCAAAACACAATTTTAGGTTAGGAGTTATCTGAACTCAAGCCTTCTTCGGGAAACTACCTAACTCTCTTTAAGCGCATTTTTAGTTCTTTAAGATATGTATTCTTTGAAATGAAAATCTAAAACTCTTACTCTATTATGTCATTCATTTAAATAGTATTGTCATACCAATGACGTGAAGTCGTATCTCTAAGCCATAAAATATCATGGGATAGTCTCTTCATTCAAAACACAAAGATTGGACCACCATATCAATCAAATAGTTCAAGAGGATTCATACTTTAAACTTATACAAAAATATGCAAGGACTCTCTCTTTTTAACATTTCAACAAATATATGGTTGTCATGTATTTTGTGACAAACTATGCAATTTTTTAGTTATACATCTTCGATATTTATCAACATGTAAAACTCTCTCTCTTTAATTCATAATCAAAACCAAGTCTTAAACAATAGTAAAGACGTTTGTACATACTTCTCAATATGAAGTTGAAACAATTCATAATATATGAACACAAGGGAATTTATAATAAGAGAGGGATTACGAATGTTCATGCTCTCAATTCAAGTTTCAAAATGCCAACCATATATATATATATATATATATATATATATATATAAGCGATAATCAAATTTAAGGGGGAAGGCCTCAAGACCACAACTTTATTATCAAGAAAGATTTACAATGCATAATTGTAGTTGAAACTTCAATACCCTTTTGTAAATTCATGATTTCTCAACATGTAAATGTTATTGAAGCAATTTTATCATGCCCATGTAGTTTAGGAAAACCTCACGTACCTTAGATTACAAGGTTTAAAGAGTAGAACTCGAATCTTGATATATTCCTTGAAAATCTTGGACTTAAGGAGTGATTTTCTTGATTTCTTGTTCTTGGAGGAAACACTAGTTTGATCTTATTTTTGAGAGTGAAAAGAGGATTTTGATATTGTATAACTGATAATGATTGACTAATAGCATTTGGAATATAATTTAATTCCTGTGAGAAGTTTCTGGGGAGGAAAAGTACCAAAATATCCCATTCAAAATGTACTTTTTGCTCAATTCAGTCTCAACTGACGGTTTGGTTGACGGACCATTAGTCTGGTGATAGACCATCACTCCAACCGCCATTTCTTGGAAATAAAATGATATTACTACTTAAGCTTGACGGAAAACTTGATGGGCCATCGCTGGCTTTACGGTCCATCAGTCTGGCCGTCGTACCTCGGTAGACTAACACCTCTCAGTAAAATAGGTATAACTTTTTACTCCGATATCAGGTTAAAGCAAAACTAGTGGTGCTGGAAAGAGGACTCAAATAACTTTCATTTGATATACATTAAGACCTCTAATTCGATATATACAAAAAGTTATGGTCGACGAAATTTGACCCAAGTTTAGACACTCACCAAAGCACAATCAATAGGAAAGCTTTCAACTTGTCCTTGAGTTAGGGGACCTCTATGAACTCAATTCATGGTCAACTAGATTCACACACTAAATAATCAATTAACATACCAAATTTGAATAGGATTTATTAGCTTTTGGAACCTTTACACATAGAAATAACGGTTTAATTCTAGCCTGAAAGTGCGGGGTGTTATAGAATCAAATTTAAACATAGTAGAAAATCATAAGTTTAATCTCCAAAAACTAATATAGAGAGTTTAACGAATCGGTGAAGTTTTTATATTCTTCGAACAATTTTCAACGCAATTTCTCAGTAAATTTTTATATTCTTCTAATCAAGGGAGTAAAATCAAAAGATTTTAGTCTCCACAAAATTAGACCCAATACAAATTAACCAAATATTTGATTTATAAATAGTGATATTTTTACTAAACAATCACAAAAAATAAATTATTTTATAATTTCCTCAAGATTGTTGTTTTTCGTTAAATAAAGTCTGTATTTACGACATGAACTTCGACAACAATGTCAAGAACAACAAAGAAGTTTAAACTCTTGAAAAATAGCAAAAATCAAACATTTAGAAAAAGATGAAGATTAGAAGATTCAAGTCCATAGAATTTACGGTGTGTGCTCAAGAAAATTATTCCCCATCAAGTGCCAGAGGTTATACTATCTCCTCCCACGATAAAATGAATCACTTCAACAGAATAGCAGTATCGCAAATTCTGTTAAACTATAGACGCATATAACAGTAACAAATCACAATTGAGTTTTTTTTTCAAGAAAAGAGTGTTTTTTCAAAAATCATATATTCATATCTGAGGAGAAATTAAATATTTATAGCAAAAAGGTGGTGCTTCAGAAAAGAAGCAATGGTTTAGAAAGGTGCACCTCTTCAGAAAAAGGTTCAACTCTTCGAAAAAGTCTCAATCCATTAGAAAGGTCATAACTATCCAAAGTGAAAAGGTGTCTATTATTACATCCTTTCTCATGGTGTCTTTTCGAAAAAAACACTTATTCTTTTTACATTCGCACCTTTTAAAAATCTAACATGCTGTACTTGTGGTCATACTTCCATGAGCAGGCATGTTGTGTAAGAGTTTAAGTTTTGTGCACTAGTGTATAAATTTTTATCCCATCAAGTAAAGTTGATCTACAACAACATATAACTCTTCATAGCAAGCTAAATAAAGAACTAATACATAAGCTTCTCGTATAGTGATTGTAAACAACTGCTTTGTATTGATTGAACAGAACTAACACATAGGATTTGAAATACTCAACATGCAAGGAGAACAGAACTACTTTGTCGATTTATACGCCTTGAGTGGTTTCTTTAGGTGTCCGATTTTCCAGCTTTTGACATTGTTTTCAAATCGAGGAATGCATAGTTGTCCAGATATTTAGGAGAGTGCCTTTGTCTATTACTGCATTATGGCCCTTCCGGCTGAGTTTGCTGGTTTGTTACAATGATCTGCAAATTTGTTTTGCTTACTATAGAGAATCTGAAAGACCAAAAAATAGTACATGGCAAATACAAATAACAACAATCAAGTGAAAAAGGAAATTTCTTTTCATTCATACTAGCTTTAATTAATGACTAGTTGTTTGAAGCTTACATATCTGTCAAATTGTTGTTGGAGAAAATAATTGCACTGTTTCTACTGCTTCAAAAAGAAGAGAAATAAAGATAATAGATGCGGGCTAAATGTCATCAGTCATATTGGGCCTTGTCATCTATACGTGTCTAAGGGTTAGTTTTATTTTTTCCATTCATGTATATATTTAGTTTATTTTTTATCTTAAGAATAAGTTAGAGGCGGTTTAGGCAGAATATTCTAGAATGACATCTCACAATATTCTTTAAGGTTTTCCTTTTTTTAGTTTTTTTTTTGTGTATAAATACGTTGGTAATCTGTATGGTATGAGAATTTTTAATTCTTGCTCTTTAATTCTTTGAAGTTTTTCATGGTATCAGAGCTTCTACAGAAACATTCATCTTCTTTCTGAATTTCTCTCAAATCATGCTAATATTGCTGATGATTCTTCTCCATCAACACTGTTTTAAAAAACTGTATCGGCAACATCTCTACAAGTCTTGTCTCCTTCCGATAATCCAGATATGTTGTTGCCGAACATAACTTTTGATGGTAGTTGCTATGAAAATTGGAGGAGAGGAGTGCTTATTTCTCTCTCGGCTAAAAATAAGCTTGGATTCATCACTGGAGATTGTAAATGTCCTACTGAGGATTCACCATTGTTCAGGAGATGCAATGACATGGTCATTTATTGGTTGTTGAACTCTCTTAGCAGGAAAATTTTTGAAAGCATAATTTACTCCCAAATAGCTAGGGAGATTTGGATTGAGCTAGAGGATCGATATGGTCAAGCTGATGGAGCAAGGCTTTTTTAGTTGCAAAGGGAGCTCAATAATGTCGGTCAATGTACTAATGATGTAGCAAGCTATTTTACCAAATTGAAAAGAATTTGGGATCAACTAAAACTCCTAAATACATTTATGAATTGCAAATGTACTTGTGATTGTGGAGCAAAGACTCATAATATTAAAATGAACGAAGACCAGCAACTAATACAATTTTTAATGGGTCTTAATGATGCTTTTACTGGTGTGAGAGGAAATATTCTCATGATGAAGCCTCTTCCTAGCACTGCTCAAGCTTACTCTATAATTTTGCATGAAGAATCTCAAAGGGAAGTTTATTCTAATAATTCTCTTACTACTGACTCGTCCGCCTTTATGATTTCTGGACAAAATTTGTATACTTCTAAGAATTCTGGAGAATACAGGGCAAAGATACAAGTAGGAAGTTCAAGTTTTGAGAATAAAAAGAATGATCTATTTTGCAAATATTGCAAGAAATCTGGACATCTCAAAGAAGACTGTTATAAACTTGTTGGTTATCCTGCACATTTTAAATTCAACAGGTAGAGAAAAGGAAATTTTAGGAGTTATCAAGCTAATGCAACCATCGAACAAGACTTCAACAAAGGAGGAACTATCAATGAAATAGTCACCAATCAAGGATTCACTAATGAGCAATGTGAAAAATTGATTCAGATGTTCAGAACAGTACAAACAGGTTCTACAACAACTTCTGAGGCCAGTGCAAATCTGGCTTGTATGCATTATGGTTTTCATGTCTTTAGTTTTAGATCTTTCTTTTCTAAAATTACCAACCACATTTGGATAATAGATTCTGGGGCATTTGAGCACATGATATTTGATAAATCTTTACTGCACAATGTCTTAACTCTTTCTTATCCAATTTTAGTCACTTTGCCCAATTCCTTCAAGGTGAAGGTGGACTATGTGGGAAGTCTACACCTTACTCCTGAACTTGAAATTCATAATGTGCTTTTTGTACCCATATTTAAATATAATCTACTCTCAGTTTCTCAATTGTATAATCAATTTGATTGTGACGTTATCTTTTCTAAATCTACCTGTACAATGCAGACCCCTTTTTTGAAGAGGAATCTGGTTCTTGTTAATATTTCAGCAGGCCTCTATGTGATGAAGGATAACACATCCCATATGCAGCTTATTCCTCAGAAATCTTTGTCTCCAGTTTCTTTGAATTCTAGTCTAGAGTTTAAGTCTAGTTTGTCTCCTAAATCAACCTGTCAAAAGGATGATATTATTTTAAGCAATGGTTGTACTGCTCTTTCCAGTAGAAATATCAATAACAATATTCTTGGTTATTCAGCTTTTTCCAGTACTATTTTGTGGCACAATAGATTAGGACACTAGAATTTTGATGCTATGAAGCACATACATCAGTTGAAGTTAAATTATCATGAAAAATGGAGTTCCCTTGTTCTATATGTCCTATGGAGAGACAAACCAAACCATCTTTTCCTAAAAGTACCACTGGAAAAAAGTGTTGTTTTGAACTAATCCGCATAGATACTTGGGGGGCCCTATAAGATTCCTACATATAAAGGAGAAAGATATTTTTTAACAATAGTAGATGATTTCTCAAGATGTACTTGGACTTTTCTTTTATCTACTAAGTCTAATGCATTCCCTACTTTACAAAGTTTCATATCTCTAATTGAATGACAATTTTCTACCAAGATTAAGAGTATCCGATCTGATAATGCATTTGAATTGGGAACAAGGAATGATCCTAAAGAGTTTTTTCACTCAAAGGGTATTTTACATCAAACTTCTTATGTGGAAACACCACAACAGAATTGTGTAGTTAAGAGAAAGCATAGATACCTCTTGGAAACATGTCGAGCTTTATTATTTCAGTCTCAAGCTCCTAAAAGATTTTGGGGTGATTGTCTTCTCACCGCTACATATTTGATCAATAAATTTCTATCCTCTATATTAAAATAGAAATCCCCGTATCAGGTTTTATTTGGAACTGTTCCCAATTATAATTTTCTTAAACCTTTTGGGTATTTATGTTTTGTATCCAGTCTTTCCAGAAACAGGGACAAGCTTAGTCCTAGAGCTTTCCCTGGAATATTTTTAGGGTACCATTTTGGAAAAAAAGGCTACAAAATTCTCCAGCTACATAACAATCAGTTCATTATTTCAAGAAATGTCAGGTTTGTCGAAGATATTTTTCCTTTTGCCTCTTCTACACCTATGTCCACATTATTTCCTCAATTTTTTCCCATCGTAGATATAGAAGATACTTTGGTGTTTCCCCATCCATGTACTATTCCCAATGCCAATGACTCATGATCTCTCATCTTCCTTACCTACTTTATCTAGTCCTTCTCCTATTGGCTCTACAGATGGACTTACCTACTTTATCTAGTCCTTCTCCTATTGGCTCTACAGATGCCACTCCAGTGTTACCTTCAGAACAGGGTGCTTTACTGCAACAATCACAAAGGGTTCCTCAAAGACCTAGGTATTTATCAGATTACATTTGTGAAAATTCTTATTCTGTCATTTCTCCTAATCCACCTTCTTTTTCATTACATTGTTACTCTTTTTCTACTTTAACTACTTCTAATCAGGTTTTAGTTAATTCTATCTGTCAAATCAATGAACTTTCTATGCTCAAGCGATAATGCATCCTGGTTGGAGCACTGCCATGGCTAATGAACTTGAGGCTTTAGATGACAATAGTACCCAGGACATAGTCGAATTACCACATGGAAAGAAAGCATTGCCTTGCAAATGGGTGTATAAAGTGAAATTAAAGTCAGATGGTTCTTTACAACGATTGAAGTCTCATTTACTGATTCGGGGAGATACACAAAGGGAAGGGATTGATTACACCAAAAATTTCTCTCCCATGGTAAAAATCACTACTATCAGATGTCTTTTATCAATTGCGGTAAAAAGGGATTGGAAAGTTTGCCAGCTTGACGTAAACAATGCATTTTTTCATGGTGATCTTGATGAAGAAATATACATGAGATTTTCCCCCGGATTGACACCACCTTCTTCCAATCATGTGTGTTGACTACAAATTGCTTTATTGGCTAAAGTAGGCATCTTGTCAGTGGTATGCTCGTTTATTTTCAAATTGACAGGGGATTTTGTAACTATTTTGGCCATTTATGTCGATGATATATTGATCACTGAAAACAATACAAAAGAAATTTGTGAGATCAAAGGATTTCTACATTCTGAATTTAAGATAAAAGATTTGGGAGCAGCCCATCATTTCTTAGGAATGGAATTAGTACGAGAAAATGAAGGGATGATCATTACCTAGAGGAAAGTTTCCTTAGAACTTTTAACTGAATTTGACTGTGAGGGTTGTCACACCACTTCTACTCCTTTGGATCCAAGTTTTAAAATTTCTTCCTCCTCTAGTGAGCCACTATCAGATCCAACATTTTATCTGCAACTTCTGGGAAAGCTGAATTTTTTGACCAATACTAGGCCTGATCTAGCTTATACTGTACAAACTTTCAGCCAATATATGCAGAATCCTTGTACTGGACATCTTAAGGTGGCTTATCATGCTTTGCGTTACCTGAGCAAAGATCCAAGATTGGGGCTTTACTTATCTCCCGATCCTTATCTTAAAATCTAAGTATTTTGCGACTCCGATTGGGCTATATATTCAGATTCTCATCGATCTGTTAGCATTTTTTTTTGAGTCTTGGGGGTTGTCCAATTTCCTGGAAATCGAAGAAACAGCCGGTTGTTGTACTCTCTTCTGCGGAAGCTGAGTATCGGTCTATGCGTCGCCTTGTCGCTGAAATTACCTGGATTGTTCGTTTGCTTCAGGACTTGACCGTTAATCCCTCTTTCCCAGTGCCCATTAGTTGCGATAGTTAGGCGGCCATTCATATAGCTCAAAATCCCTTTTTTCACGAATGAACCAAGCATATTGAGCTTGATTGCCATTTCATTCGTGAAAAACTTCTCGACGGTCTAATTTCCTTATCTTTTGTTCCTTCTTCTTCTCAGCTAGCTGACCTGATCACTAAGGCATTGGCAGGGCCTCTTCATCGATCTTTATTGCACAAGTTGCAAGTCCGATCACCGGCCATCAACTTGAGAGGGGGTGGTGCCGGCGAAAATAATTGCACTGTTTCTACTGCTTCAAAAAGAAGAGAAATAAATATAGTAGATGCGGGCTAAAAGTCATCAGTCATATTGGGCCTTAGGGTTATTTTTATTTTTTCCATTCATGTATATATTTAGTTTGTTTTTTATCTTTAGAATAAGTTAGAGGCAGTTTAGGCAGAATATTCTAGAATGACAGCTCACAATATTCTTTTAGGTTTTCCTTTTTTTAGTTTTTCTTTGTGTATAAATACAATGGTAATCTGTATGGTATGACACACAATTATACGAAGAGAATTTTCAATTCTTGCTCTTTCATTCTTTGAAGTTTTTCACAAATAAGTAAACAAAAAGACCAAAAGTTCTCCCTTTTCTTATTACAAGTTAGTCAAAGAGACAGGTCGCAAACAAAAAGATCAACAACAACAGCATACTCGGTGAAATCCCACAAAGTAGGTCTGGGGAGGGTAGAGTGTGCGTAGACCTTACCCCTACCATTTGGATGTAGAGAAGCTGTTCCCAAGAAACCCTCAGCTCAAATTAAGCTAATGCAAACAAACCGACCAAAAATGTAAATCTCTTTTTACAATTGTTGTACTACTGTTGAAACATAAGTACCTTGGCGAAAAAAGTGGCTACCAGAATGTTTCTAAATCACATACAATTGTTACTTATCATATAACGTAGACACATGAAGCAAGTTAACTCAAAAGACAGGCTTAATTGAAAGGACTAATTGATACGGACCTCAACAGAATTTCCATAGTTGTCTTCAGTTTCATGCTGAATATTCTTGGCAGAGATCCCAACCGATTTTGCACAGTCACTTATATGAATCAGCTGAAGAGTGGTTATGTCTACAAAATCCTGTGGAATCGAATACATGATCCAACAACGGTTAATGACTAGTCTTTTAAGGCATGGAAAGTGATCACTACTAGCTCTCCAGTTATGCAAGTACAAATGTTTCAGTCGCAAGAGCTTCAAGTGTGGAAACCCTCCCTCACCTACCTACTTCCCAATCTGCACCAATGCAGGCATCATATCCTAGCTTGAGGGCTTCGGGTTTGGGCAGCTTACCGAGAATCCCCAAATCCTCCCAATGCAAACGAGTACCAGTAAAAGCTAACTTCGTAAGGTTCTTCGGAAAAGTACCTAGAGTAGGAAGAGCAAAAGATGTATCATATATCGGTCTTCCAATTATCTTTCTTATCTTAAACTTCAGTTTCGTAAGCTGATCTAAGCGGCAAAGATCATGGAAGACCTTGTCCCTTCTTATGTAGTCTTCTTGGATACCACATATTTGCAACTTCTTTACATAGGGAAGTAGTCTAAGCATTGATGAAGTACAAGATAGAGGATTCCACCCAGACAGACACTGTAAATTTCTCAAACGCTCACTTCTCTGTATAGACTCATGTTGATTCAAGTAATTCCAGTCCAAAGAGAGATGCCTCAATTATGACATCTTGAAAATTTTCGATGGTAATGTGAAAGGCCTAGTATACTTCCACATGAGAGATGTTGGAGACCTAAGTATTAAAGTTTACAAATACTGAAGGCTAGCTATTGATGGTGGAATGAAAATATCCCAATCATTAGTGGACGCGTAAACACTCAAAGCTAGATATCGCAAGTGAAATAGTTCAACTATACAATTGGGAAAAGCGTCCAATGTAAGTGAAGCAAGATCAAAGACTTATAGTACCTTGAAACGCTTCAACTCTTGAATCATTATTGAGCTTGAGGTGTCTTCAGTAAAGAGGAGAACAGAACAGGAATCATTATTATGAACCATAGACAACTGACTGGAGACAAGTTTGGATTGCTTTGATCGGATGCTGATCCGAACTTGCTTTGTAGAAAAGTACCTGGATTTTGATTATCCGTAATAACATTCACAAAATTTTTGTTTCGATCTTCTATCAAGCAGAGTTCACGGATCACATCATGCATTCCACAAGCTTTTATTTTTCCATCGAAACTACTCCCCCTGTGGATGAAAATTAAGTTTCGATCTATAAGATCTTTAACACATTTTTCTGCCACTTCTTCTATGTTTTTCATTGTTTCTACCTTCAAAAAACCCTCAGCTGCCCATAATTTCACAAGTTTATTCACATAAATCACTTTGTCCTCAGGGAAGATTGTAAAATATAGAAAGCATGGTCTTAGGTGATGTGGCAAGTGATGGTAACTCAAAGCCAACACTCTCATGCATTGGACATCAGGGTCTGTGCTTACCACCGAACTTACATTCTCGGAAACACTTCTCCATTCATCCAATGCTTCACCAATTTTGGAAAGAAGTCCAGCAATAACAATAATTGCCAGAGGTAATCCCACACATTTCTGAGCAATTTGCTTCCCAAGTTGTTTAAATTCAGGGGGGATACAGTGTTCTACGCTCTTCTCTTCAGTAACTTCCAACTTTCATCAAGATTCAAGAGTCGCATTTGATTAGGAGGCTTACCTGCTAGCATATTCAGCTACTTCCGTATTCCGAGTGGTCAACAGTATTCGGCTTCCACAGTTACAATCTGTGAAACATAGCTTGATATCATCCCAAGTTCCTACGATCCATATTATAGGTCCATCCCATGCCTTATTTTTTTTCATTGGCTGCAAGGGTTGAAAATTTGGGAAAAAGAAATGTCAAACAACAACAAACCAGCCCCTGTTCTTGGCAGAAAAAAGAGTCAAAAATTTTTGCATACCTAACCCTTCACTTTGTCAAAATTGGCTACAGAAAAATCTGCTCTTCGATAGTATTTTTTATTTCACCAATGGCATCAATGTGGCTATTTTTTGCCTATATAAGGAGCTTCTCAGCTCATTTGTTTGGGACACCAACACCAACACCAAGATGAGAGAAAAACAATAGAGAGCAGAGTATTTCATAGACTGTGATAAAATTAGTCTGTGAAGGAAAAATTAGAGTGAACGATATTTTAGTAAGTTGGGAGTCAAAAGAGTATTATTTCTTTTGAGTGTGTAGTAGTTACCTTGAGTATTGTATTGTGACTACGGTGTAAAATTCCTTACTAGGTATTTTAGTAAGGCGGAAGTCAAAAGAGGGTTATTTCTTTTGAGTGTGTGGCAGTCACTTTGAATATTGTATTTATGACTACGGTGTAAAAATTCCTTACTATAGTAATATCAGTTTCTCCTCTTGCTCTGTGCTTTTTTCCCTTATTTAGGAGGATTTTCATGTAAAAATCTTGGTGTCATTATTGCTCTTATTGTTCTTTTTGATTAACCATATTATTGTTGTCATAATTATTGCTTTTTATTACCACAATATTATTACCGTAGCGGGATTTATTTTATTTGAAGTCTCACCCAACTCCATTAGTTTTCGGCCTTTTGGGAGGTGCCCAAAAATAAATCCGTGAGGGCTTGGCCCAAAGTAGACAATACATACTAGTGCGGAGTTTGGGTGAAGTTATACGCGGTCCCAACAAGTGGTATCAGAGCCAGGTTCGGATGTGTCGGAGTAATGGACTGTGTTTTTTGAGAAGTTTCCGGTGTGACAACAAGACTAGAGATCTGCAGGTGGTGCCTTGTGTCGAAAGTCTTCTTGACAACTGGTGGTCAAGCGGCGTATTCCATTGGTTGGTAGTAGCGGTATAGAATATTTGGCTGGTGTCTTATGTCGAAAGTCTTTCTAGAAAGTGGTGGTCAGACGGCCTGTCCCTTGGGTGATAACGGTAATACAAGATGTTTGGTAGATTTGTTTGGTAAATCGTATGAAGTGACCTAGAAGTTGGAGATCTGCGGTTGATGCCTTGTGTCGAAAATCTTCTTGACAAGTGATGGTCAAGCGATATTTTCTACTGGTTGGTAGTAGTGGTACAAGATGTTTGGCAAATCATGTGAAGTGACCTAGTAGTTGTAGATCTACGGTTGATGCCTTGTGTCGAAAGTCTTCTTGACAAGTGGTGGTCAAACGGCCTATCCCACTGGTTGATAGTGGCGGTACAAGATGTTTAACAGATCATGTGAAGTGACCTAGTAGTTGGAGATCTACGATTGATGCCTTGTGTCGAAAGTCTTGTTGACAATTGGTGGTCAATCGGTGTGTCCCACTGGTTGGTAGTGGCGGTACAAAATGTTTGGCAGATCTGTTTGGTAGATCATGTGAAGTGACCTAGAAGTTGGAGATTTATGGTTGGTGTTATGTGTAGAAAGTCTTCTTGACAAGTGGTGGTCAAGAGGCGTGCCCCACTGGTTGGTAATAGCGGTACAAGATATTTGGCAGATCTGTTTGACAAATCATGTGAAGTGACCTAGTAGTTGGAGATCTACGATTGATGTCTTGTGTCGAAAGTCTTCTTGACAAGTGGTGGTCAAGCGGCGTGTCCCACTGGTTGGTAGTGGCAGTACAAGATGGTTAGCGAGATCAAATAGATTATCGCTGAAGAGGAGGTCAAAAAGTCAAAGGGTAGAGTCATCCAAATACCCATCCTCAGAGTATTTCCTCGTTAATGATGAGGGCGGGCCAGAAGTCCAGGAGTGAATAAAGTTGTCTACCAGTGGCAAGGGATCACAAGGGTGGAAACCAATTCCCAGAAGAGATAAAGGTCATGAGGAGCATGGTGCGTAGATGACTTAAGGCCACCACAAACCTAGCCATCCAATGGGTTGCGAGGAGTGGCAGTAGATTCCCTACAGAAGAGATCTATGCGGGATGAGTGGGCAGTGAATCTACAGCATGGGCAAGCAGAGCTTGCAGTTGAGGGAATGCTATGCAGGTCAAGAACCAGGCTAGCACCAAGCGGACCATTGGGCCGCGACAACGTAAATAAGGACCTGAGTGCAGGCTTCTTTGCGGGAGACGAGCGTTAAAGAAAGAGAAGGGAAATATGACCAACATTCCTTATTCTTCAGTAGTTGGGAGTTTAATGTATGCAATGATGTGTACCATACCCGATATTGCTCACGCAGTTAGTGTTGTCAGCAGGTTTCTTAAAAATCCAGGAAAGGAGCACTCGAAAGCAGTCAAATGGATATTGAGGTACCTAAGAGGAACCTCAAAAGACTGTTTGTGTTTTTGGAGGATATGATCCAATCTTGAAGGGTTATACAGATGCTGATATAGCAAGTGACCTTGATAATAAAAAATCTACTATTGGATTTTTGTTTATATTTTTAGGGGGAGCTATATCATGGCAGTCGAAGTTGCAGAAGTGTGTCGTACTATCTACAACTGAAGCTGAGTATATTGCGGCTACTGAATCTGGAAAGGAAATGATATGTCTCAAGAGGTTCCTTTAAGAATGACTGAAAATCCTGCGAATATGCTGACAAAGGTGGTCCCAAAAGGCAAGTTTGAATTGTGCAAAGAACTTGTCTGCATGAGCTCTCTCGGAGAAGGCGTGGATACCTCCTTTAGGTGCATGGGACTAGAGGGGGAGATTTGTAGGTCCATCCCATGCCTTATTTTTCTTCATTGGCTGTAAAGGTTGAAAATTTGGAAAAAAGAAATGTCAAACAACAACAAACCAGCCCATGTTTATGGCAGAAAAAACTGTCAAAAATTTCTGCATATCTAACCCTTCACTTTGTCAAAATTAGCTATAGAAAAATCTGCTCTTCAATAGTATTTTTGATGTCACCAATGACATCAATGTAGGCTATTTTTTTTCCTATATAAGGAGCTTCTCAGCTCATTTGTTGGAACACCAACACCAACACCAAGATGAGAGAAAAAAAAATAGAGATCAGAGTATTTCACAGACTGTGATAGAATTACTGTGTGAAGGAAAAATTAGAGTGAGCGATATTTTAGTAAGGTGGGAGTCAAGAGAGTGTTATTTCTTTTGAGTGTGTAGTAGTCACCTTGAGTATTGTACTGTGACTAAGGCGTAAAATTCCTTACTAGGTATTTTAGTAAGGTGAGAGTCAAAAGAGGGTTATTTCTTTTGAGCGTGTGGTAGTCACTTTGAATATTGTATTTGTGACTATGGTGTAAAAATTCCTTACTATAGTAATATCAGTTGCTCTTCTTGGTCCGTGATTTTTTTCTTATTTTGAAGGGTTTCCATGTAAAAATCTTGGTTTCATTATCTCTCTTATTGTTCTTGTTGATTATGTCGGGAAGCAACGCAATCCAACACCGGAGAAATAGAGGAAGCATGTCCAATATTTAAAGTCTCACCCAACTCCATTAGTTTGAGACCTTTTGGGAGGTGCCCAAAAATAAATCCTTGAGGGCTTGGCCCAAACCGGACAATATCATATAAGTGCGGAGTTCGTGTGAAGTTACTCGCGGTCCCAACACATATGTCATCAATGACTACCAAATACCTCCTCCCTTTTAGACATTTTTGCAATCTGTCCGCTAGTTGCCTATCATCTTGGTGCTCATGAAACTCATCAGTCTTTCCACTGGTAGAAGTAAGCAGACTTAGGACAACATTTTTTGCACAATACACTTGTGAAACAGTAGCTTTTGCACGAATGTCAAAGTGTGACATTATGAATGAATCATTGTAGATTTTGTTAGCCAAAGTTATCTTACCAATGCCCCCCATACCTACAATTGAGACAACTTCTAGGTCAGTTGAACCTCTAGCAAGTTGATCTTGCATCATCTCAAACTCATTCTCATGGCCAACCATTATATTCTGAGGCTCCCCAACATGTTGAGATGTAGTACTGGCGAGAGCCAAGTTATGTGCTTATATATCTTCGCTTTTGGTGCACATGTTGTGCGTTTCCATCCACTTGTTGACCCTTGAATCAATGCATCCTACTGCTTGTTGAAGTTTGGGAAAAGCCCCTATTCGTGAAATTAGAGTTTTATAATTTCTTGACTCTGAGTCCTCCATGTCTTCGGTGTGGTAGACAAGCTCTATGATTTCAGCTTCCAAGCTTGTCAATGCTTCATCGTCGCCTGTCGGTTTCTCCATAATATCTCTCAGGGATTCAAGTTTCTTATAGAACGATTGAAAATTACATCGAGTAACTTCCATTGATTGTTGTATGGTCCTCATAAGACAAGTAACAGCAACATAAGCCATTTATCCCTCTCTCAATCAAAAGAAACTCTCTTATATGTGTGATGGAATTGCGAATTTGTCAAAGTTCTGCACTCAAAAGGCTAATTTCACATTGTACATAAAGGGACAGAAATTTCAATGTGATAGTAGTCCAAATTCAAAAATCATATATTTCTCAAATAAAATAGAGAAAAAAAAACAAAATGCCCTAAAAAAACTTTATTAAAGGGACAGGTTGCGAAGAATGCCCATTAACTTAACTTTGCTGGTTTCTCTGATAAACAAATAGAAAGATTGAAAAAAAACCTTTGGTCTTTGTCTTTCTATCTGTTTAATTCAAAAATAAGCAAAATTACGTTAGTGGACAGTTTCATAATAACTTTACAGCTAATTTTGAAGATTCTTCTGTTTAATTAACATGCATACTAGGAGACAAAAACATTAAGTGATTTCTTTTTATTTGTTTTAGCCTTGTTGGACAGAATTACTGTAATAACCCACACCTTTTAACGAGGGGTAAAGGGATAATTTGACCATATATTTATTATCAATTAAGAGGATTTAAAAAGAGTGGGCCCCAGCCACTCCCTTTTTTCAGTTTCATGCTTAAAAGAAAGAAACGAAAGAAGAGTATATTATTAGGGTAATTGATCTCCTCACTGTTGGGAGACAAAAAAAGTTGAGTGTGTTGGGCTATTTTGGGTGGCTTACATATTATGGTTGCTGCTATTTGGAGTGATTTTAACCTTTAGATAATGGTCTCACGAATTCATTATGGTGGTATATCCACGTATTATGTCAAATCTGTATAATAAGAGGTGATAATTTCTTTCTACTAATCAGTTGATCATTCAAAATTGGAGGTTCCATGAATAATTATCTACTACCGAAGTGAGGGAATTAAATTTGTTAATATTGAATAGGTACTGGAAAAAAAATGAAAATAAAGAAGAAACAGGAGACAATATATAATGCATGTGTGCGTAGTTACTGTTTGAGTTGCTATTGACTAATAGTGATTAATTAATCACTATATTGTTTAAGGATGATTTTTATTGGTCAATGTTGGAATTTCTTAGTATGTATAAACCTCACAAAGCTATGGCGTAATTGTTGCTGGACTTGTCACTTTTGTTTTCTGCTCTTTTGTTTGGTTCAATGCCGAAAACATAGTTTCCATTTTGGCTTTATGACGGGTCATCATCGAGTGGCTGGGACTCAATAATGTGGAGACTTGGCAGCCCTCTTTGTTAGATTATTCTTAAATTCATGGGTTAAGATGTGAGATATTAAGATTTAGCTCTAAACTTAAAAGTTAGGGATATGGAGACTTGGCCCCGAATAAAATAATTGATATTGTTATTTAATATTTTATTTAGATTGATCCTATTGGTCGTTGTTGGTTGATGTTCTACACATTGCAAAGTTGAGGAAGTTGTTATTAACGAGGTAAGTGAGACTTTAAGCTTTGATGCTTGTTTTTCAAATCTGATTTATAAAAATAATATTTTTTTGGCCTAGTCCATGTGTTGGGACAGCGTGAACTTAGTAGAATTGGTGGTATTTAACTGGCTGTGGATAGATAATTTGTGAGGTGTCGTGAGAATTACTCAGTGGTGATATGCGAGGTGATGTTGGGGCGTTGAATTTATTTTCTTCGTTGACGTTATAGTCTCTAAGGGTATACATAGATGCCGTAATATGTTAGGGGCATTATTTATGTTGCCGTAATATGTTAGGGGCTTGTACATGCTGCCGTAGTAGACTTTTGGGGCATTATATATATGTTGTCGTGGAGTTGTCGGGGTGCTAGGTTGGTCACCTTCACTTCCATTTATGACAAATTGGGAGAGTTGATTGAGTTGAGTTACTGATACGATAGAAATTTGGTACGTATCAAAAACAAGTCAAAAATAGTCCACAAACAAAGGGTAACCCGAGAGCTCAACAAATACCAAATCTCGGTTCCAACAACATCAAGAAACAAGGTGTAAATGACACCAAAAGCACTTACAACAACAAGAGATAAACAACAATAACAAGAGGAACAACACTACAATAACAACAATCCAACGGTTACAAGATTACAAGAACAACAAGAACCAAACGGTTCACTAAACTACACAACTAGTACATGATATGTAAAGATAGGAAGTGAGACATACACTATTACAAGGTTAAGAACTGTAACACTCCGATTTTCTAAACCGGAATGCTACACAGTGCTTATGACCTCGAAAGACCACAATCTAACCCATGACTGATATCTGTACCTGTACACTGCATAATATACATGTAAAATGCGTAAAAACATGAACAATAGGCTATAAGATTTAACTGATAAAGTGTCTGACAAAACAACATTCATGTGGGTGATAAATACCCAAAACAACTGAAGTCTGAATCAAATCTGAACTGAATCTGAAAGTCTCTAAATACTGTCTAAAATAAGGAGTTGAAGGAACATGTCTCCAACTAACTCCGTCTAACAAAAATGAACTGAAATAATGAATGACATAAAATAATATCGTCCTCAGATGGATGAGGACTCACCGCCACTCTGCGTGCTTGAATGCTACAACTACTGCTGATATGGAACTCGTTCCTCTAAACCTATGGTGTAACATGAAAAGAAAGCACCATAGCGCAAATGCGTCAGTACAACTGGAGTACTGAATATATGAGTGAGGTAGGCTAAATACAAAAGAGTTTACATGCATGAACAATGCTAACTGACTGACTGATATGAACGTAAGAGTGCAAACATGTATACATAGTAACTAGAATCGTGAATACGTGATTTACTGATGACTAACATGACTGCTACTGTAATTCTGATAACATGGGTGACTGTGTCTGATAGTCCTAAAGCTAATAGAACTATCTGAGTTCTGTACTATAACTGAATTTGACTGTATCTGACAGTCCTGATATACTAAAATCTAAAGAACTATCTGAGTTCTTTTATTGAGACTGATACTGAAACTGTGGGAGGTAGTTGTTTAACTGACATGGCCAAATAATGCATATAGCTAAGTTGGGCTCCAGTCTCTGCCCCGACTGGAGGGGTGTCAATACCGTGCCACTGGTAGAGATAGCTGTGAGTGACCCTTAGCTGGCAGGTACTCGAATGAGAATGGTGGGAACCCTAAATTGACAGGTTAAGCCAACTCATCAACCCTAATCTGACAGATTAAGATATCTTAACCTATGCTGGATACGTAGTTCCAGAACACTAGGATGATTGCTAAGAATCACACCCTAAACTGGTAGGTGAATTCCCATTCTTGGGTTCACTCAGTGCTAACTTCTACTCCTATATGAAGAGACTGAACATGATGTAACTGACTGTACATGGACTGAGTAACTGACTTCCGTTGACTGATAAGATAGTACTACCATCTGAGAGTTTACTGAGATCATGAGATTTCTGAGGTTTCCTGAGTCACATGACTGACTGAGTTCTATAGATCATGGCTTGACTGAGATCATCGTGACAGTAAGACATGGATTTAGGCACACAACTGTATTTTTTAGGTACGAATACCCCCAGGACTCGATGAAAGAAAACTGACACACGTGACTGACTTAAATACATGATCAACATCAACACTCCATAATATCATAACTTGGGAAATTTCTTGAGGTACATGGTTATCCTACATCTTGTACATAAGTAGGATTCACAAATAAGCATTGAAAAATCTCATAAGACTAGTTCATGAACAATCCAACAACATTTACAAGACTCAATATCAACATGGAAGTCATTGGAACATAGTGGCATATCATGAATCCTTCACTTAGTCACAATTTAGCTATATTACATGATTTCTAGTTTCTTAGGCATTTTATCAAACACGTTGCATGCACTCTTTAAGGCATAGGTGTATTTCATAAATTTGCACTATATTAAACCACCCAATTCACGGGTTTCAACTAACATGATAATAACCTTCATGAAATACAATTAAAATACTATTCTATAGCACAAATAGCAAACACCAACATGAGTATGATCATATCACCATAAACAAACATAATTTAGTATTTAAAGATTGATTCTTGAACTCCAAGGACAAAAGGGATCCATGGATGAACACTGCACATACCTTAGTTCGTGATTTCGTGAAGATTGACGGTGAGATTTCCTTGAATTGAATCTTCTATGAAAACCCTAGGGCTTGTTCTTGAGAGTTTTTGAGAGAAATTGAGTTTAAGTTTCTGAATTAGGGCTTAAATTTCGTGTTATAAGGTTTATATACGGTGGAGAAATTAACCCTTTTAACCCTAAACACGTCATTACGTTTTCAGAAAATTTTCCAAATTGGACCTTTGGCGCGACGCGATGTTATCGCGCCGTGTCACTGGAAATTAACAACTGGGAAATGGAGGGATAGCGTGACGCGGAGCCATCGCGTTGCCCCCCTCTTTGAGACCTGGAACTTTGGTGAGACGCGCCAGGATCACGGAGCAATACTGTAATTTGAAAATTGTTATTTGAACTACCCCCGCGACACGCTGAAGGCTTAGGTCAGACACTATCTTACTAAAAAGGCCCTAACTCTTCGCCCGGGTGTCGAATTTGGGCAAATTATATTTCGATGGAAATATTATTCAATTTACCACGTGATATGAAGTGAAAATTATGGAAATATCACATGTATAAGAATGAATCTTTATTTCAAAGAAAGGTCTAATATTCTTGAGATTATTTCCAAGCTAAGAAAAAAGGCACGGGTATTACAAGAACCTAAAGATGTATTAAATCTAAGGACCCCTAAGGCTTACAATAGCAACACCATACTCTTAAGTGACAGAAGAGGGATTCCTCCGCTCAAGCACCAACGTTTCCAAGAAATACACAATCACAAGTGAATCCACACTTGTTCATGTCCTAGTTTAGGCCTAGAGACCCTCTCTCTCAAGAGATGTGTTCTTTCGACAATATCCAACAAAAACTAATGAACTAAAACCCTATATTAATCTATTTATAGTACTTTACAAATAAAAAGATAAAATGACAACAAGGCCCTTTAATGACCAAGTAGGCAAATAGGCACCCATGGAGTGTTTTTTGGGGAGGTTTGGAGCCCTTTTTAACACTTCAACTCGTACACCTCTAAGGTTACATAAAAAATACTCAAAAATGTTCATATTCATGATCGTACTTGTATCATCCTCTCCATCTTAAGAGGAATTTGACCTCAAATTCATGGCACTAGCCAAATGAAAATGACTCCAAAACAGTCTACAAAATAAGAAGAAACCGAGAACACAACAATTTCAAGTCTCGACAAACATCTTCATTTTGCACCTTAGCTTCCTCTCCATCTTGATATTTGACTTCAATCTCATCCGTCTCAATTGAGTTAAGCCCAGAAGTTTCACTACAAAATAACAAATGGGTTAGTTATAAAAGAAAAGTCCCCACACTCTCTTTTTATTTCTTTGTTCTCGGATTCCTCACACTTAATCTCACAAGTGTTTTATGCTTGCTTGTAATCCATGAGGTGTTGAGAGGTAAATTCCAATGTTTACAACGACTCCAAAATAGAAAAAAATACACAAGAACGTAAATACAAAGAACGGTTTCAAACTAACTCACAATCTAGTAAGTGGTTACTAGCTTGTAAGTTAGTATTGGAATCAACAAAAAAAACAACAAAATGAAACTAGAAGATCAAATTTGAGCTTAAAATTTGTCGTATGAACAGTAATTGGTGACGTGTCACCCCCTAAATGGTCATGGGCCTACATAAGTTTTAATCACCATTCTTGGAATTTTTAGTCCTTATACCTTTGGAATGGAAGATAATTAGTATTTGGAGGGAAAAACACAAGTCTTGTAACTCTTTTCAAATTCAACTCAAAAAAGTGAGATTAGACTTATACTAGTTTCCACAAAACAAGGCTCCTAGAAATGAGAAAAGTGGTTGAAAAAGTTGTTGTCAGAGTCAAAGAGTGATGTGAGCTAGTCCTTTTACCAACAAGTCTTCCAACTTTGTCTTCACCTTTTCAAGATCTATTAACTACTTTAAGTTGGTAAAGACAAGAGAAGTGATGAAGGACAACAAGAACATAACAAATTTTCAAGAACAACAATAACAACAATAACAACACCTTCAACGGCCACTCTAACCTCCACAACAAGTCCACAAATTTTAGTCTAGGTCTTTGTTCACAACACAACTTTACCAAATTTTTAAGCTCAAATATAAATCTAGATACCTTTAGTGTTAGTGAATCAAGAAACAACAAGAACACTACAAGTTTTGTCCAATATTACAACAAGAAGACTACAAGTTTCTCGGCCATGAACAAGAACAAAAACAAGAACAAGAACAAGAACAAGAACAAGAACACTTCTTTCTCTTTTTATATTTTGATTTTCTAGCAAGCCCAAGATTGATTTTGTTGGAACAAAATCAACCATAAATTTTGATACCAAATTATATGGAACAAACAAGGGAACATGAAATCACACCTCAAAATAGTCCACAAATCACAACAAATCGTGGACCAAATAAGGACCTTTCTCACATTCACTATCTAGAACAAGAAAAAAGAGGATACAAGGTGTTGATACACCAAAATAGCCAACCAACAATAATTTTAGCAATACAAGATGAAGCTCCACAATATTACAATAACAACAAGAACAAACGGGTTACATTAACAACACAAGAAGCCGAAATTAAAACAAGATACAAGAAAGATAGTTAGACAAGTATTGATGTAGTCTTAACAACCCAAGTGTATATTTCACTCTTAGACCTTTAACACTTCACACAACAGACACCTAACTCTTCCAATTGACACAAGAGAGGTGTTCACCACCCAAGCACCAACATATCATGCAAAATGCAACACACAAGAGAATCCACCCTTATGCTATACCCTAGTTTCGGCTGTGGACTCTCTCTCTCTAAGAGGAGTGTTTTTTCTTCAATATTCATAAAAACTACCTACTAAAACCATATAATGTTCAACTTATATTACATTACAAAATAAAAGACAAAAGACTAAAACACCTTTTAATGAAAAGGGCTCCAAAAATAGCCTATGAAGTATGCTTGGGACGGTTTTGGGCCTCCTTCACACTTAGACTTGTGCATTCTTTAGGTGGTCTTCAAAATACTCAAAAAGTGTACATGATCATGATCATACTCATATCATCCTCTCTATCTTGAGAGGAATTTGACCACAAATTCATGGCTCCACCTCGTGCAATTGGCCCTCCAAAAAAAACCACCCAAAACAGTCCGCAAAACATCAAGAAAGTGCACTAAACAATCCACAAAAAAACAAAGGGAACCCAAGGATACAATGAGAACAAGTCTCGACTAATATCTTTATTTTGAACCTCGGCTTCCTCTCCATCTTAAGCCTTGTCTTCAATCTCATCCGAAACAAGTCTCCTACCATCATACAAGCATTGTCGTAGACTCCATATCCTTCATGTTCCTTTTTACCATTATCCTATATATGTACATGCCGGGTTTGGTATAGTGGAGCTTCAGTTGAGAGGATTGCTTTGGTTAAGTAGGGTTTCGGTTGTGTAGTTTGGATAGGAGAAAGTTGGCTTCCATGTCCTCCTCGTTGGACTTGATCAACTTGAGGGGGAAGTGGTCTATCTTGTTCTTGGTTTTTAGGGCTATTTGGAGCTTGGATTGTGGCATTATGTGGTGGTCTTGGAGGATTGGTCATTGGAAGTAATGTTTCAGGAGTAAAAGCACGAGAGTTCCTTAGACTCTCCATTCGATCCAACCTCTCACTCATAGTTACCACATCCGAGTTAATGTTTTCAAGACCCACATTTGCCCTAGCAAGTTCTCAGGACAAAGCATCAAGGAGGGCTAAAATGGTTTCTATTATGGCCAAAAGTTACCTACAAAAGAACAAACAAGTTAGTTGTACAAGAATGGTCCTCACACTCTCTCTATATTATTTTGTCTCTCGGATTTTTCACACTTTGATCTCACAAGTGTCATAACCTTGCTTGTACTCCATAAGGCATTGGGAGGTGGACCAAGTATTACAATGAGTCAAAAGAATAAGACACAAAAAGGAACGTAAACACAAAGAACGGTTTCAAAACTAACTTATATTCTAGTACTAGCTTGTAAGTTAGTAATGGAATCAACAAACGAAACTAAAGAAACAATAAAATGAAACTAAGAAATCTAAAATTTGATCTTAAAAATTGTCGGTGAACAGTAAAAATGTGATGATGTGGAAACCCTCAATTGGTCACGGTTTTGTCAAGTTTTATTGTCTAAGGTTCAAGTCTTGACCAATTTTTGATCTGGATTGGTGGAATTATTTAAGGAGGGAAATAATGAGTCTTGGAACTCTTTTTCAACTCAAGTTTTAAGACTTGGACTTTTTTAGTATTTTCCCTTAAAATAAGGCCCTCAAAACATGGAAGTTGGTTAGAAAAGGGTTGTAAAGTCTTTGAGTGGTTGGAAGTGGTGGTAAAAGTCTTTGATGACTAACAAATACTACACCTCCTTCCTTTACCCTATTAGATATAACATCCACTTTTTTTAAATAAAACATGAATGTTGGTGAAGAACACCAAGAACACTAAGAACACAAGCTTTTGAATCTTGGAGTCTAAGGTTCAAGTTGGTCTCACACTTCAATCAACACTTTGTCAAGTTCCACCTTTCAACAACAACTTCAACAAGAAGTTCCTAAGCCACCAATTCATAATAATAACACAAGGTCAAGCTCAATAACTCAAAAACAACAACACCAACCTTCAACAATAAGGATCAACACATGGCCACTTCAATTTCACAGCAACAATGTCAATAATATAAGCTCAACCTTTAGATCTAGACACTTTTAGTGTTAATGAGAAAAAACCAACACTAGATATACACTAGAAAAACAAAATAACTACAATATCTAGTCAAGAAAAATAAAATAATCTCGACCAAGACAACAACATAACACAATTTTTGGCCAAGAACACAAAAATGGACAGATTGCTATTTTCTAGAATTTTTCAGTTTTTATTAACTTTTTTTTAACTAATCAAACCCAAGATTGGATTTGTGGAACAAAAACCAGCCTTGCTCTGATACCAAATGATACGATACAAATTTGGTACGTATAAAAAACAAGTCAAAAATAGTCCACAAACAAAGGGTAACCCGAGAGCTCAACAAACACCAAATCTCGGTTCCAACAACATCAAGAAACAAAGTATAAATGACACCAAAAGCACTAACAACTACAAGAGATAAACAACAATAACGAGAGGAACAACACTACAATAACAACAATCCAACAGTTACAAGACTACAAGAACAACAAGAACCAAACGGTTCACTAGACTAAACAACTAGTACATGATATGAAAAGATAGGAAGTGAGACATACACTATTACAAGGTTAAGAACCCAAAGATGTATTAAATCTAAGGACCCCTAAGACTTACAATAGCAACACCATACTCTTATGTGACACAAGAGGGATTCCACCGCTCAAGCACCAACATTTCCAAGCAATACACAATGACAAGTGAATCCACACTTGTTCATGCCCTAGTTTAGGCCTAGAGACCATCTCTCTCAAGAGATGTGTTCTTTCAACAATATCCAACAAAAACTAATGAACTAAAACCCTATATTAATCTATTTATAGTACTTTACAATTAAAAAGATAAAATGACAAAAAGGCCCTTTAATGACCAAGTAGGCAAATAGGCACCCATGGAGTGTTTTTAGGGGCTGTTTGGAGCCCTCTTTAACACTTCAACTCGTCCACCTCCAAGGTTACATCCAAAATACTAAAAAACGTTCATGTTCATGATCATGCTTGTATCAGTTACATAGTGGTTTTTGAACTTCCGTTTGTATCTAGTTGAGCATTACCTTATAAAAGATATTGTGTGCATATAATTTATGTATTTTGGTTGTGCCTTGTATTTTTTGATATTTGTTTCAGTGGTATTAAAGTAGCATGTCGAGGATATCATTGGGTTATATTTATATATAGCTTACTTCTTACTTGTATATCTGCAGATACGATTGTGGAGAGAGAGAGACTTTTGTCTTACAGTCTTTACTTGTGGATTCTATTGCTGAGGTGAACCTTTGCATTATTCGTGGAGGACATCATCCAACTTCAATCATTTTTAGATTAAATTTCTTTTCATTAGGTTTGTATGCCCGAAATCCAAACTCATGTAACTTGTTTAGATGCTCCATGGTCTAGTGTGGGGTTTAGGTTAGAGATTTATTATCTAAACTACTGTTGTTTTTGTAAATCGTTATGCAATATCTTATTGGATAATAACTTTGTGGTAATATTTATTTCATATATTTGGAGTTGTTTATGTTTTTATCTCAGTGTTTATAGAGATTGTGAATGTATAGGGAATTAGTTCTCCTAAAAATCGATGTTAGTGGGAGCCAGGTACGCCTAGGGATGAATTTAGGATGTGATAAAGTTGGTATCAGATCCAAGGATTTAGGTATCGGTTCATGGAGCAGTGTTTCGTAGATTCCTTTTAATGGGTATGTAGGCGCCCATACTTATGAACTTGAGGCTTTGGAACATCTATAAAGTTTTTCTTTTTTTCATTCATTATTCATGCTTTGAGTTGAATTTAGTGTAACCTTTAAATATTATTTTGTAGATGGTTAAGAGACGTGGTTCTTCCTTCGATAATCGATCTAATGCGTCTGATAGACGAGGTACTGGACAAGATTCTACCCACGGTAGTGGTAGAGTTGGGTCTCATCCAACTAGGCCTCGAACTAGGATACAAATTGGTGCTCATCTAGAGTTGGGAATGGGGGCGAGCCCTAAGTTACGACTTCTAAGAAAGCGTAGGACCAGGTTGATAAGGATACTCCAGCTGTAGTGCCAATGTTGCACCTACTATTACATTGCCTATAGACATAATGGTAAGAATGTTGAATGTACTTGAGGCATTAGTGCCTAATCAGGGTCGAACTCTAGCTCCTTAGGATATTTCACAGATGTAACCACAAGTTTAGTTGAATGTTGCACCTCTCAGACACCTCTACTAGTTGATCATTCAATTACAGCTGTAGGGCAACCCAAGGATCTTAAGAATTTCATGGATCTTAAGCCACCGGAGTTTGATGGTATACCATCTTTTGTTGAGCCTCAAAAGTTTTTAGATTGTTCTGAGAAAATACTAACTACTTTGGGACTGGAGGAGACTCGTGGTGTAGAATTTACTACTTCTCTGTTCTCAGGGTTTCCCGAGGTATGGTGGACTTCTATTTTAAGGGGAAGACAAGCAGGGCTACCACTGATCAGTTGGTCAGAGTTTTCAGCTATGTTCTTAGATAGATTTATTCCCTTGAGCAAATAAGATGACATGAGATGCCAATTTAATAAGTTACGACAAGGATCCATGACAATTACTGAGTACGAAGCTAAGTTTACTGAGTTATGTAAGTATGTTCCATCTTTAGTTGCAGATCAAAGGGAGAAAGTAAGATGATTTTTAGATAGACTCGGGGCTCGTTATCATAGTCTAGTGTTATGCGATGTGCGTAATGGGTCCTATTCTAAGGTGTTTGACACTACTCTTTATTTTGAGTCCTATCATGAGATAGAAATAATTAACGAGAAAATAAGAAGGCATGTAACTCAGGTGGGTTTAGTGGTGCTCTGTCTGTGAGCAAGAGTGGGTTTGATCATGGAAAGACTAGGCCTACGTAGTCAGTGTCAGTGGGATAATCTTTAAGGAATAGTTATTGAGCTAGACATGGTCAGTAACAACAGATACAGATGAAGGGTAATGGTTTCTTTCAGTCCACGTAATGTTTGAAATTTTCTAATTGTTAGAGAAATCATTATAGATATTGTTTTAAAGTTGGCGGTCCTTGTTATACTTGTGGTGAGAGAGGGAGCATTGCTAAGTTTTGTTCTAAGGGAGATTCTGTGTCTAGTCAAGCAACTCCTCAGGTGCAGAGAGATATTGCAGGTACTTATGCTCACACTTAGCTAGCTAGGATCGCTCCACAAGGTACTCGTGGAAAGGGTCATGCTCAGGGTTTTCAGATAGCAAGTGGACCACCGAGATTCTTTGCTATGGATAGACAGGATATTGAGGTATCTAATACAGTAGTCATAGGTATTATCACTATAAATTCTCATGAAGCATATTCTCTTATTGATCCTGGTTCTACATACTTGTATGTGTCTCCATCTTTTGCTTTATTATTAAAAAAATTGAGACTCTTGTTGTGCCATATATTGTTATGACCCTAGTGGGGGAGACCTTATCAATGGATAGAGTGTTTAGATATTATGTGATATCTGTTCAGGGTAAGGATACTAAGTTGATCTATTTGAGTTGCCAATGACTGACTTTGATGTGATTATGGGTATAGATTAGTTGAAGTCATGTTTTGATTGTTATGCTAAGCTTATATGTTTGGATATTCCTGGAGAAACACCTTTTGTGTGGAAAGGTATGACTCTGGTGACTTAAGGAAAGATAATATCTTATGTTAAAGCACACCGAATAATTAATCATAGGTCTTGGGTGTAATGCCCTGATTTTCCGAACTGAAATGCTACACGGTGCTCATGACCCCAAAGGACCACAAGATAACCCATGTCAGATATTTTTACCTGTAAACTACATAATATCTCATAAAATATGTAGAAACAAAAATTGTAAGGCCATAAGGTTCAGTACTAATACATATTTGAAAAACATGGTATAACAATACCAAAAAGGAACATAAATACTGAAGTCTGAACATCTAATCTGACATTTAGTCCGAAAGCCTCTAACTGAACTGAATAAGGAGTTGATGGGACATGTCCTCAACTAACTCCAACTACTGAAATAAACTAAAAAATAAAATAGAAATGAAATCATCATGTCCTCAAAGGATGAGGACTCATGTCTAACTCTGACTGCTGATCCTGGAATCTACTGCTAATTTGGAGCTCATGCCTCTGAACCTATGGTGTAACATAAGAGAAAGCATGATAGCGCAAATGCGTCAGTACGTCTGAATGTACTGAGTATACGAGTGAGGTAGGCTAAATTCAAAGGGTTATATGCATGACCAATACTGACTGATATGAACGTGAGAGTACATACATGCATACGTAACTGTAACTGAACTCATGGAGATACTGACTACTGAGTCTGAATACTGATAACATGAGTGTACTGATAATGGGATTCTGAAAGACTGAGTTTACTGACATTGATATGTAAATCACTAATTAGTGATGGATCTGATGCTGTATTACTGAATACTAAGAGACTGATACTACACTATTGATAAATGAATAATTATTTTTGACAATTTGAATTATGAAGAACTTGTCTGATTGACTGTATCTGATAGTCCTAAAGCTGAGTAATAATAGCATGAGTTCTGATAACTGTTGTGATTGATAGCATAAGTGACTTTATTTGACAGTCCATAAATCTGAAGGAAACTATCTGAGTTCCATTCTATTTCTGAGTTGACATTATCTGACAGTCCTGATATATTGAAATCTGAAGAACTATCTGAGTTCTTTACTGAGACTGGGTAGCTATAGCTGACAATCCTGAAATCTGTAACTGAAATTATGGAAAATAGTTATCTAATCGACATGCCCCAAATATGCTATAATAGCTAAGCTGGGGTCCAATCTCTGCCCTGACTGGAGGGGTGTCAATACTGCGCCACTGGTAAGGACAGCTGTGAGAACCCTATACTAGCAGGTAATCAAATAAGAACGATGGGAACCCTAAACTGACAGGTTAAGCCAACTCATCAACCCTAATCTGATAGGTTAAGATGTCTCAACCTACGCTGGCTATGTAGTTCTGGAACACAAGGATGACTGCTAAGAATCACACCCTGAACTGGCAGGTGAGTTCTCATCCTTGGGTTCACTCGGTGCTAACTTCTACTCCCATCTGAAGGACACTAAACTGAATAACTAAGTTGAACTGAATAACTGAACTGAACTGATTTGCTGAACTGATACTAATTAACTGGACTGATACTTGTGGTATTGTTTAGCGGAGCTAAACTAAGTTTACTGGATTCTGATGACTGACGAAATGTGCTGAGTTCTAAGGACTAGTTGAGAGTACGGAAGTTATTGAGATTGACTGTGAATACTGAGGTTTCTAAGGTTACTGAGCGTTGAGATTACTGAGATTACTGGACTACTGAGATTACTGAGATTTCTGAGTTTTCCTGAGTCACATGACTGACTAAATTCTATAGATCATGGCTTGACTGAGAGTATCATGAAAACATGACATGGCTCTAGGCACACAACTATATTTTTTGGGTACAAGTACCCCCAGGACTCGATGGAAAAAAACTGACACAACTTGAATTTCTTGAGTACACGACTATCAATAAAAATCCATAATACATGAGTGGGGGATTTCATGAAGTACATGGTCATCATAATATCTATCATGAATAGAAATGCTTATAATCAAGTCATAAATCGTATATTCTAATATCATGGGCATTCCGACAACATATACTATTCATAGCAATAGCATGGAAACCATTCAAGCATAAGAGAACGGCAACATGTAACATTTAGTTCATATTGTAATGATTTGGGGATATTATACTTCATGTATTTATTCAACATCTCAAACATGGTCGGAAAAGCATAGATATATTTTGTGTACATAATTTATATCTCCATTATCATACATGCTTTATACCACAACAATAACAACACATAATTTGCATGGAAATTCATATTGGAGTGTATGACTAAAATGAACTTGTTATTTAGATATCATGAAATCATATAAATATGAAGTTCTAACATACTAGGCATTTTATCAAACACCTTGCATGCATTCTTTAAGGCATAGGTGGATTTCATACTTGCATTCTATCAATCCATCTAAAGATTATGTTTTTCAACTAACAACATAAATTTCATGAGATATACAGTCACGATACTATTATATAGCAAA